>NC_138148.1:3522300-3599800 GCF_964199315.1 Orbicella franksi | reverse complement strand
CGCACTACGCAAATTTCTAAGGCAGATCTTTCAAAAATGATGTTAATTTCGCGTAGACGTCAGAGTGTTCTCCATCACCGTCGAATGAATCGTCCTCGAGTCTGGGTATATCCAAGAGACCAGCGATGGTTTGGGGAAATCCATAGGAATCCTGCCATGCATGACTTTTTTAGAGAGCATTTTCGAATGAGCTTCGACTCTTTTCAAGCCCTTTGTCGTATTCTGTCGCCATTTATGGCAAAAAGAAACACTCGCTTCCGTGCAGCGCTGATCAGACTGCTGATAAGAGACCACTGACCTGGGTTAAAGCACGGAAAAAGGTGGTTTAAAATTAACCTAACCCTGTTATAAAATCTATTGTCCGTCGATTAATTTCCATGGTAACCGTAAACCCGGTTTAAGTTCCATGAACAGCCGAAATTAGCGGCCGCATCACTATTTTTCGGTAACCCGGTTAACCGTAATTAATTAATTAATTAGAAATAACCCGGTAAACTCTCTAGTGCGGCCGCGGCCATTGACACTAACCTTTGTTGTGATGTGGATAGTACGCATGCGCCAGCGTGCCTCCTGGACCATCAAATGAATACGGGTCACCGTGATACAGTCTGACAAATCGAATTAAAATGTCCACGTCATCATCCGGAACTGCTGGGTCGGTTTGTTCTCTTATGGTCAGCGTACTAGCCTCTGCCCATTTGTTGATCATTTTCCGAAGGATATCTCTTTGGAGATCTACCGGAAGATCGGGTGTGGCCGACAAGAAACGGTACGTAAGGTCCTAAGAAACAAGAAACGAAACATCGTTCACCGGCTTTGTCACTGAAATGTGTGGTTGTTTCAATAGCTTGTAAGTGTAGTGCTACTTACGAGTTCATAAAAAATGAACCAATAACTAATAAACAATCTACAACAAACGTTAATTAATAGTAAAGTTTATCGAATTTTTCAATCCCAGATCACAATATCATGATTCGATAGATGAAATGTAATTGACAAAAAGTCACCAACTATTCAACTGGATTGAACAAACTTGCATGGTCAATGTGATTTTCATATGCGTTACTTTTCAAACAGGGCAAGCGAGGGGGAGTTTAAGTCTGTATACAAGCCAAGTGGCCCATCAGGCAGGAGCTTATCCCGGTTTCTGTAGCATGAAGCGACTAGGAGTATTTCTACTACCCCTGGTTGGGATGCTAGTCCATCGCAGGGTTACCCCACCACATTAAGTTCGCCGGTACCCATTTATCCACCTGGCTGGAGAGAGGCACTTTATATCGATAGAGACGCTAGGAAGGCGGCCTTTACCATGGTTTGCATTCTCGAAAATAACGAATTTGCCATGCTTATAGCGAGTGAAAAAATTGTTTCTTCGCAATGATTTTCCGGCTTTGTATAAACATCTTTGAATTGAGCATACGAAAAGTGCGAAAACGTTCAAATAAAATCCAAGCGTTTCGGGTTCCCTCAGTGGACAACGCAATGCATCATCACCAGGATAGTGATGGGTTCATGAATGTATAAAATGTCTTGCTGAAGGTTTTAAATTGTGCGCTCCTGATGTAGTCTATGCCAGACTTAAATTAACCTGTCCGTCCTTTGCATCCTGCGGTGGTAGACCAGAATTTATTTTCAAGTCGGTGTATATATAAATCACTAACCTTTTTTTGCCATCTAGTTCCTTGAAGGTAATAACGTTTTTTTCTTCTTTTAGCCGCACCAGCGAATTGTTCTTCATCTTCTTCGTTCAGGTTTCCGCATCGAGGAATGACAAATAGCTTCCTGGTTTCTTCATCCAGTTCTCCAGTTTGTTCTAACCCAGCCCTAAACTGCAGCTTTGAGATGAGGTCCGTGAAATTAAAGGCTGCTCCAGATTTTTTTATCCTGTATTTTTCCAACCAAAGCTGAAAAAAAGAAAAGAAATTAAATTTCCTTTATATTATCAAGTTAAACTGTTGGATTTATTTTCAGACACATACTCATTTAGTTTTTTTTTTTTTTTTGATAAAGGAAACACTCGTTGACCAGATCTTTACCTCATCAAGTACTACATTTTTATTTACAGTTTATTTTTAGGTTTGAGGGTCAACGTAAGATGAGGATTAAATTTTGCCGTTTTTCCCCTAACCCCTAAGGAATGATCAAGATTATGATGCAAACTGTCACGAACGGTAGAATACAATAAAATATTTTCGATAAGGGACCTAAAGCAATGAGACAATAAAACAAAAAGCTTTGATCTAAACAAATAAGTTGGCTTGGATTAAATCATACTGTTCGTTCAAACTTCAGTTTAGTGTTAAAAGATATTTATACCAATGTTGTATTTATTACTCGCCGTCGAAAATGACCTCGGAGGGGTCGAAATGTGGCTAAATGTAATTTAGGCGAAGTTAAATGCTAAACAAGATTGCTGGCCAGCAGTCTCCCTCAGAGTGGGTACGGGGTGGTAGGGGGGTGCCTGGGTTTTACACCTGGGCCTCGGATGTCACATCGTTCCGCGTGTTTTTCGCTGCTGGATAGTTCTCGTTAAGCTTTTCTCCAAGCCCACCCATCCCTCTTTAGCTTCATAGAAAGTATCCTGTGTTTCCACTGTTTTTTTCAGTGTGACGGTGCCTGATGGTTGCCGCTCACAAGGTTGTCATGGATACCTTACGCGCTCAATTTAGTTTGCTCTCGAGCTCCACCATCCCTTCAGGCAACATTCCCCAAGCTCATCGATTGCTGATGAGTTTAAACGTCGTGACTTTTATAATAATAATAATAATAATAATAATAATAATAATAATAATATTTAGTGAGGGAATCCAACTCGCCAAAGGCGGTTTTCAGTGAAGCCCTCCTAAATAGAAAATCACCTAAAAATGACATAAAAAATGACATTGCTAGTTTTCATTGCAATGTTTTTGGATAAAACGCAAATAAAGTTGTTGTATCAAATAAAAAAAGTGGCATCTTTAATTAAAGGGTCACGTAAAGATCGAATCACACTCGGTTGCCAAGTGGTCTCTTTTAGGGATTTCGACCACATAAATTTCCAGACGAGGATCCTTGATTGAACCCTCGCACAAAATCAAACCGCACAAAATTAAACCGCTTTTTGCGTTCTTCACGCAAGGATATCTGCGTAGGAGGTTTCGATTTCCTTGCGATCAGTTACCCCCGCTACTCCTAACCTGTCACTATAGCTATCCCGTTTGCAAAAGGAAAGGCAGGAGCTGTTCGTAATCTACCTTGAATCTCTCCCGCGACTTTCCAACTCTTTTCAAAAAACAGTCCAGTCAAACCATCCAGCTCAGTCGATAAAACGAAGACTAGTTATTCCGAAGACATAAGTTCGAATCCCGCTACAGTAAAATATGTTTTAGCTTGTGGAGTTCCTAATTTGCTATCGTAGAGCTATAGCTGAGAAAAAGTTTCAACCGTGGGGTACTTTCTACGATGCGATTGTCGGGACTACTCCCCCCCCCCCCCCCCCCCCCCCTAGAGGAGTATCCCTCTGGCGAAATTCATTGTTTATTTTCGGTGTTGATTCCCGCAATCTAAATTAGTGTAGGTAATCGTATAAACACTACTCGTGATATTTGAAAATTCTCTCAAAATTTTCAAATGTCACGAGTAACTCAATTGCTCGAGCTTTCAGACGATTACACATTCATTGTATGACGGTGACAATCACGAGGGCGCGCGCGTTAATTTGCACTGCACTGGAGGTTCTCAGACAATCAAAGCTTATTTTCTCAGTTATATAATAAATAGCTAAAACGTCTGGTCTTGATTAGTCCATAACTATTGACTGTTATCGCTGTCATCGCAATAAATCTTAACACAGCGAATGATTTTTAAAATCTCGACAGAAAGCATTTTTAATGTGATTGAATTCACGATATCAACAAACAAGTCGCTTAATCGGATTTGTAGCAATAAGCTAATGAATTTTAAGATGCGTGGCTGTGGCTCAAAAGAATGCAAAAATATGCCATTGAAAAGAGTGCAATGACACTCGATATTCACCCCCCAAGTTCATCAAAATTCCAGGCTCTCAAGCTATCGAAAAAAGAGAGAAACACGCTGAAGTTCTTCAGAAAAATAGTTTAAAACATTTTTTTCTTTATTTCTATATTTATTTATTTCGTTTACTTTTAGCTTGCGCGTTCCTCTCCTAAAGCTCTTGCCAGAAAAATCTTCTAGATTTGACGTTCAATTTGTATTGCCGAGAAAACGACCATTCACCGATCAATTATCGTCAGTTAGCATAGTCAGACCAAAGACGTTTTTTATGTGATTTTGTTTTTGATCGACCCCCTCGCGTGTTGGCTCGCGCGCGGCTTAAGACGCGACGGTATGCTTTTCGATAACAAAAGAGAGGGTCAGTGGACTAGCCTGCGTTGCAGCCGAACGTGTCACAAAATAACTGGTATAGTCGTACCAGCGATTTAGACTGTCTGCGACGCAGGCTACAGTGGACAGATTAAAGTAATCAGCATGGTAAAACAATTTAAACCCTAAGTGGAAACAGACTCTGTTCCTTGTTCCTTGAGTCCCCTGGGCATGGCGTGATTCCGGGGGGACCTCCCCGAAAATTTGGGTGGGGATGTCATTGCGATATTCTCAATTCCCCAAACCTGGTTCAAACTTGACCCAACCTAGAAACTGCTTCGGTTTGCGTAAACATAAACATCGTCTCTTGGTTCTATAAATCTACCTTTTTATTCAAATCCATGTTTTAGAAATTCATGTTTTACAAATCTTCCTTTTACAAAATCCATGTTTTATATTTACTTTTCCAAATCCATCTCTAAGAAATCTTTTTACGAATCCGTGTTTTACTGGCAAATCCTTCAGCGTTACAAATACATGTTTTAAAATCCGGTCCTAGACTTACAAATCCAGTCCAATCTCCTTTTAAAACATACGCGCCATGTCGCGGGAACCATTGTCATGGCAGTCAGCAAACCACGAGTTAAAACTGAAGATTTGAGCATACTTGAAAATTGTATGGTTAAGAGAAAAATTGAAGAACAAATGGTGATTTAATCACTTCTACTTAAAGGCGCGGAGTCGTGAGAACATCTGTGCATGACTATCTGCTACATGACTTATGCTTGTTTTAACATCACACTGTCATCGTGTTACAAGGACTGTTTGCATGTTTTGAGGACTTGCCGTTGGCACGGAACGTGTGCACTCGAAAATTAAAATGGAAAAGTCATGACTCACCTCTGCGACCGAATTGTTGACGGCATCGATCTGTGCTTGTGATGGTTTGCTTGGATCGGTTGCGATGGGTGCTGCCGAGCAAGCATTGAACAACAAGGTCAGCAACGAAGCCGTGATGACAAGCCAAATTGAAACAAAACTTTGAAATTTCGTTGTTGTAGGGTTCATTTTTTCGTCATTGCTGGTGTAAACAGCTCGACGTAGCTTTCAGACCTTTTTTTGTCCCGCGGAAAAAGCAAGTTATTCTTCGAAGAAAGCACTTTTTTGTGTCCAAGATTTTCAGTCTTTCACACGCGGAGAGCGAACACAAACAAAGCACATTTTGTAGTTACTTGGCATTTTTAACACGTAATATGACCCGTGTCTCGAGGTGACAAAAATCTAAACAGGAATTTATTAGGAATCACATTAGCTACCTGTCTGGTCATACCATCCAAACCGTACGTGCTTTCTTAAAATCCCGCGAGACTCTTGTAGGCTCTTTTACTAAGATTTTTTTGTTTAGAAAACAAATATTCAGGATTTTCAGATCTCCAAGTTGCCGTGCTTAATTGAGGACACAGCACTAAAAAAATTACTAAAAAATTGAAAATAAATAAAAACTGAATTTTCTTTTCCTGTGCGTGTCTTCAATAATCTTTCCTTCCTCTTTATGTCACCGATCCTTAATTGAAACACTAGAGGGCCAAGGGAACAACTGTCGAACTGAAATTGCTCACTTCAGGCCTGGTGCATTGGCAAAGTTATCTTTAATGATTAAAATTGTGCGTCACACAGGATTTCCCCCATTCGTTCCGTGCAAAAAAACACATACAATTTACTCTTGTTATTTTATGATACCAACCGGCTCAGATCCGGTTTCTGACGACAAGCATACCAGCGGAGACTGCCACGATTCATTCCGTGTTTTATCCCCCGGTATGAGGGGGTATTCCCGTAAAATTCGAATGCATGTGTACGTGTGCCGCAAATGCGTGGTTTTCGGCGGAGACAAGCGACAGCCGGAAATACGGTTGCGTTCGCAGGCTACGCAAATGGTGACGCAAATAAAAACTGATTAAGGCCCAAACCCGAAAAATGACATCCTATTCAACTAAGAAAGGTCTAAAAATGACGTAAACCGGTCACCTTTGTTTCGTTTCTGCCGTAACATTGGAAGTTAATTCAGTTTTAACAGATCATTTGTTTCTCGTTTAGTTAAGCATTTGCACACTGCAATTTTAGCTGATACAGCTTAGGTACCCTATCACCGGGTACACCGGGTCACAATGCCAAAGCAATGAAACAAGATATGTAATACGGTGGTATTATTATTATTATTATTATTATTATTATTATTATTATTATCATTATTATTATTAATTTTTTTTTCATTCCCAATATTTAGCTGGGCAAGCTCCTGTAAGCGGCCATTCAACCGTTAAACCTCTAATGACAGCCAATACGAACTATTCTCGTAACGGGCCAGCTCCAGTTACGGAAATCTTTTCGCGTTCCAAGGGTGTCCGCTTACGGGAGCTTCCAATGTAATCTTCTTGTTATTAATATCAACCTAAGCCTGAAAATTGAAATTCTTAGACAATTATTCATATTTACATGTTCCACCGAAAAATTCTTTTATGTTACCTATGGTTAGGCTCGACCTCCAGCCGTTTAATGAACCCGCGTTCCTTGTCCCCCATGACGTTCGTTGGGAGGTCAAGGAACAATCGAACTCCCAAAAGGGCTGGAAATCGAGCCTAACATTCGGGCTGATTGACAAGAGAAATAAACAAACATGCACGAATTAATCACTGTTAATCTTGTATCGGGTTATAAACACATCCGCGACGTGACCTCACGAACCATAACAACGCCACGACTCCGAACCAGTGCTTATTTTGATTGCAATATATTCATACTTGAGCTTTCGATCGTTCCTCCCCTCCTCTCCCCTCCCCGCCGGGGTAGATTGCCTTTACAGAGATAAACGAACGAGGACACAATAGGGAAACGTCGTGAAGATAGTTGGCAAACTCCCGAACTCCAGGGGCGGATTTAGCGGGGGATTGGGTGATTAGCCACCTCCTCTTTGGAATTGGAGGAGCAGAAAATTAAAAATGGCAGAAATAGAGGCAATCACTCTGGACAGGTACCACACCGTAATTTTTACTTTGTGTTATTGCTAGTATCTCTGGTGTAACAGTTTTCAATTAACTTTTAGTTCTCAAATTGCCACATTTTGGGGGCATGTCTCATTCATTCTTCAACTCCAAGATAGCAGCCGCCACCAACCCCCTTGAAGAATCCTGGATCCTCCCATGAACCCGGACGGTTTTTCGACAGTTCTGTGCAGCACCGGGGGGTGCTCGTCGTACCTCTTAGGGGTTTAAAAAGCGGTTTTGGTACGTCTTCGGGTGTTGAGCCTCAAGAGGCACAGCATGCGGGAGCTTTCGCGGTACCTTTCAGTGTATTGAGCCGAAAAAAATATGACAGGAGATCATTTGTTTTTCGAAAACGCTCTTCAAACCGGAGGAATCTGACGACGTTGACCTTGCATTTTAGTGGTCCACCAAAAACATTTTGAAAACGGAGCTTTTCGAAAACGACGAAGTCAAAATAATCATGTGATTTCCCTGTCACAGGTTTCCTAAAAAAAAAAAATTGAAATTTCCCCGGCGTAGTGTGGACGGAAAACATCTGATGCGTTTTCAGAGTGAAAACACCGTTTTCAAATTTCTTGGCGTCCATATAATGTGGAGGGTGCCTTAGTGGTGGTGTACGGTATCAGCCTTACGCCCGACAAAGGGGAACTATGAACGGCAACCCACAAACCAGCCGTTTGCCGTTTGTCGTAAACATCATTCTTTAACCAAATTTACTTTGTTGGTGTGTTTTACGCGGAAACGTGCAAACGCACCGGATTGCCGATGTGTGTCGGCTCTGACACGGTTTCGTCCGCTGGAGCGGCAGTTTCTCATATCAAAGTTGTGCGTTGCTTTTATATTGCCTGACATTTGTCGTGAAAACAAGTTACGTTCGGTCCTTCCGCGCCCATCTTTTCAGCAGCTAACGAAAACATTACCTCGCATCAAATAGATCGCAGCCTTAGAGTGTTCGGGGGGGGGGGGGGATTCCATATAAAAAAGACGGGGATGCTTGTCGGAAATTTTGAAAAGAGCCCCTAAGAGGTACCAAGATCCTGTTTTGTGGGCGTGGCTTGAAATTGTTTCTCTCCTATTATAAAAGAGGCACCAATTCTTACATAAGCTTTGTTTACGTTTCGGATTAGTGTGGAGGTAAGCTTAACCGTGGAAATAAAGCTGCGTTTTCACATTCCTACGGCGTAGAGTCGAGTGGACGGGGCCTAAATCAACAGAGCCGTCAGCATTCTTATGATCTGATCCACACAAACCGCGGACTTCGCCGGTCTCTTGCGGTCTTAAACAATGGACTTTTGAGTTAAAGAGTATTCCGACAAGATTATAGAATTTTTGCAATCGAGACACGTCTTGTCGGCTGCTATGTCGGTGAGTTATCTCACGCGATGGTAAGATAATACATAGTGGTGACTGGAGACCGAATCTTTCAGCTTTGCTGCTATGATTTGGCTGCCAAAAGCAAGATTAGACTTCGCCAGTTGTTCAAACGCTATAATTTAATTACCCACATGGCAATATCCTTGTGTGCTATTCAAGAAATTATCCCGGGAAGCAGGGGTAGGGGGAGGGGGGAATATGTGTGTGTCAAGGTGTGAATGAGTTCATAGCCGTAGTAAACATGTCATAAAGTCTCGCGCCTAGAACTCAAACAGCCGGCACGAAAACAAATTAAAAAAAAGCGGAACACAAAAAATGTTTTTTTTTAGTATTTTATTATTATTATTATTATTATTATTATATTATTATTATTATTATTCGTATTATTATTATTATAACTAACCAAAAGGTCTTTTTCCTGTTCACTTCAAGCATTTGGAAATGGAAGTCCGCGATAACAAATCGGAAAAAGTTTCGATGACTCCATGTCATCAAAGTATATAGGAAAAAAAAAACAGGGTAGTCAAATAAAGAAGAGATTACAAAAACAGTCTGTGTCGGGCTACGTACCAGAGCTGATGGAGCTTCTTCCGAAATTTCTATAGCATTAAATTCGCGGGAACTCATTTCCACATCTATGGTTGGAGACAGGTACCGCGAGAGTGAAATGTCCCGACGCAATGAACGCGGTAAGGGTTTGGATCTTTCAATTCAGTGTCCAGCAAGCTCACGGCATAAGGCCACCGCGGTCTTTATTATAAGGGAAGTGGGGAAAATATAAAAAACACTGGCTATGATTTGTTTTGACGCTGTATAATTCGCCTGGTAAAATAAAATGATTCCAACTCTAGAACAACTAAGAGCAGTTTTCATTTGAATGTCGTAAAACCAAAACTAAAGTTGTCACTCTTGCCAATCAAAATAAACACAGACGATCCAGTAAGCCCATCAAAACCCAAAGCAAATACAGCTGACGCAAAGCGCGGGAAAACCTGTGGGAGCGCTAGCGACTCACGATTGCTTTTGGCTTTACTTCTGATTAAATGACAAAGTGACGCTATTTTTATACGCCAGTCGCTTAGCGTGGCAATGCAAAACTATAGCAAATGCGAATTATTTTTGACACTCAGGTGAAAACCGCTCTATCAACTAATCAACCAGCGGGCTTGCTGAAGATGGACTTGTAGCCAGTCATTATAGATCTTCCAGTCTAGGGTTCAGACTCAAGGCTTCCGATGGACATCTCACGGTCTTTCCCTTGCTTCGGGCAGCGCATCCACCTTCTAGCAATACGCTGGGGGTACCGCCTGTCCACGGAAATATTTCCATTCTTGATGCTTTTCAGCTTGTAATAATACACTCCCTTGAAGACGTAAACCTTCTTGTTGATCCATGTTGTCGCGGCGTCAAGATTTTTTACAGCTCGCCAAGCTCCACGAATCCGTCTTGGGTCACGGCTGGCTGCTTTCCCGGTAGCCTCATTGTAGCGCCAGTACTTTGTGCCTTTGAGAAAGTAGGTCATGTGATCTCCCTGGAAGGTGACGACTGCGTTCACTTTACCGAAGCGTCGGAAACCATACCGATCCTGAACTGATCCACTTTTTAATAGGCGTCTGCCATCGTATTCCCAGAAACTGTGGAAAATGTTAAAGAGAAATTAGATAGATAACGCAGTTTCTGATTTGCTAAGCATCCATGAGTCTGTAGAATATCTGACTCCAGAGGGTGTGGGTGGAAATAGTCCAAGACATAATTCAAGAAATGCTCAGTTGTTTCAAGAAATGCTCAGTTGTTTCCTACAGTGAGAATGTGGCAAACTCGCCACACAAATAGATTAATGTCATCTTCCATTTCTTATTCCCTTTGACGCTTGCCTCAGCGTATGTTGTTGGTCTAAGCTAGAATTTTATTATTCTTGTTGATAAGTTATAGTTGAGGAACTTGCTGCAGGAGGGGGTTCTGATAGCCCTTCGAGGGAGTGAAATGACGTTGTATTGTCAAGATATAAAAACGGAGGTTTAGTTATTACTTTTATGAAATGAGTACGGCATGAAAGCGCAGTGGTGATGCAATGGTGGTGAAAGATAGCTATATAGTCGTGGGAATCTGAGCTATTTCATGAACACTTTTACATACTTTTAAAAAGGATTTTCAAACACGAGAGAGAGTGTCTCATTTTAGCTCAGTTTGAGTGTCGAGCACGGTAAACAAGGAAAACCAACGTTCTCTTAAGCTACTTAGAGCTTCTAAATTCTTTTAACTTAGCCTGACTATGATCTTCTATTGACAATGTCAGGGAAATCAAACACCGATTATCAATTATTCCCAGAATAAAATCACTTACGTTTTGCTTTTGAAAAACACAACATGACCTGCTTTATTACAGTAGGCAGCGTCCACTGGGGTTGGGACGTCAGGCCAATAATCTCTCACTTGCTTGGGTTCGCTTTTTTGTAGAACATTGTTAACCGTCCAAAACTGATCTCCTTTGAAGAAGTACGTGAAATCGTCTACGAACACAGCGTCGTATCGAGTTCCTGGGGAGCACGCGGGATGACCCGAGGGGTTCGCCGTAGTGGAAGGTGTGTCAGTTGTCTTTGGTGCAATTGTTGTTGTTGGAGGTAACACTGTCGTCAGGTCAGTAGTTAGTAGCTCTGTGGTACTTGGTTGCCCCGTGGTAATTGGCGGTTCGGTAGATGATGGTGATTCTGTGGTAGTTGGTGGATCTGTAGTAGTTGGTGTTTCTGTGGTAGTTAGTAGTTCTGTTGTTGGTGGTGATTCTGTGGTAGTTGGTGGTTCTGTGGTAGTTGGTAATTCTGTGGTGGTTGGTGTTTCAGTGCTAATCGTTGAAGGTTCTGTGGGTTAACAAGAAGAAATGTTACTTAACTTCTATTGATCTTATTTTACTTCTGAAGGTACGTAACTACTCACAAACCGTTTATTTGTTAGCCTTTATAATTCATGATCAACTGAACACTTGCCGCCATAAAGCTCCTGTATTCCCTTCACATCATCATCGTTCAACTTGATATCCGGGACATATCCCTTGTACCAAGGGTACATGATGGATTCTAACACGCTGGAATGTTCCAGGCCCAAACTGTGTCCAAACTCGTGAACCGCCACCCAGTCCAAATTGATACCGTCTCTTGTTCTTGTTGTAAATCTTTCATCGTCATCAAAATGAGCGTCACCGGAGAGGCCTTTGGGAAATAAAATGACAGCACACATGAGTTTGGAAGAAATTCTTCAGTTATTTCAGAAATCCCCAAAATTTTAGGTGCAGCAAACCCCTTTCATTCCTAAAGGTTATGCTATACACCTTGAGCGTGAGGAATTTCATGATTTGCTTGTCATAGTTCACGTTTTTTCGCTATGGTCGGAAACAAACGGATCACGTAAGTGGAATTACGATAACACCAGCTAGATATATTTTATCTGGTTATGTTGATTCAAGCTCAGACAAATTTCACCATCAAGTATAAAACGGAAACTCTTGTGACATTCTTCCATCGATCCAAAAATCTAAAGTTTCGGCTTCCAACTGTTAATCCACTCGCTCCTGTACATGTTAGACGAATTTTATATTTTGGCCCAGAGAGGGAGAGTACTCCTTATCATGGACATAAGGAGAGAGAGGGATCTGCACCCGTCTGAAAGTGGTACCTTTCCAGGCGGGAGATGTACAAAAGAGTAAGGATTTCACGAGTTTCAAAATAGATTAGGGTTGGGCAACTGCTATTTAGGTATTCATAAGGCCCGTTCAAAATATGCGGGGTTATTCAATCCGAGTTACAGAAAATGGATGGAGTGTGCTTACTGCAGGTACGTATGTGCAGAAAGGAGAACCATTTTCTGCACACGGTGAAATTAAATTCAACCTTTCTGTATATCAATGTAAGAGTTTGGACCACGGGGTGGAGCCTCCCCGCATGAAACTTTCTTGCTATGATCCCTGAAAGTTTGCTATCCTTTTGGGGATTATATGCCAAATTTTCCAACGAACATCCCTGGTACTTTCACACGAACGTTTCCCTCGGGTAATCTTTTAAGAAGACTTCCTTACCTTCGTTGTTGTGAGGGTAGAACGCATGTGCTAGTGTCCCCCCTTTCCCATCAAATGGATATCCGTCTCCGTGAGTCTTCGTGACAAAGCTCACAAGAATATCTGCATCATCCGAGTTAACTTCTGTGAATCGTAACCTGGATGCCGACTGCCACAAGTTCAACGCGCTGCGGAAGATCTGTTGTTGTTCATCTCGTGTAATACCGTCATTGGTATAGTTAATAATCTTGTAAGTTAGATCCTAGGACAGAAAAACAAATCAAAGAAAACCAGGATGAGAAAAAAATTGAAAGTGGCCCGGGGTTGTAAAATCATGATACCGTGAAACCTCGATTTAACGGACCTCAATATAACAAAGTATATAGAACGATATTCTTTACGCCAGGGATAGTCAAATGTATGGTAAACAACCTCGATATAACGTTCCTCGTTATGGCGAAAAAACCCCAGTCCCTTGGCCCTTCGTTTTATCGAGGTTCCACTAATGACATTTCAACTGATACACTTTTTATAACCCATAAGTCCTAAGAGGGATCGAAACTAAATTTCTCCATATACTGATTAACACACTCATTCCATCAAACAGGTCATAAGAATTAATGAATTGATCACCAAAACTGTCTTTATATAGTTGAAGGAGTCCTCCAAGCTACTAGTACCGTACAAAATCTGTCCGGCTGGGACCGTGGATTCCTCAGTCTAGACGGAGCGGGTTTCAATTTTATCAAGTGTCGTAAAACCAAACCCAAACCAATTACTTACCAATTAGACTACTCAGCCAATTTCATATCGCAGTAAAAACAAAACCAAACCGAAGTAATTGACTGATTACTTCCAACACTCAGTTGAAAACCGCTCTAAAGGATCCAGATTATTACTAATTGGATTGAGGTCGAACGTTCTCAATTTTCAGAAGATTTGAACATGTTCCAGTGATCAAGCTGGCTCACGTTCTTGTATCGCTCTATAGATCCTGTTTATAAATGGCTGCCAATTAAAAATTCTTTTGTAAGTATTAAAACTAGCGTAACCTACCTCGTTTTTGAGTTGATAATTCAAAAGAATTTTAAGTCTCAAAACGAAGTTAGTTGGGCTAATTTAAATACATACAAAATAATTTTAAATTGGCAGCCATTTATGACTAGGGTCTATGGACGTTTTGAGCTTCTTCTGGCTTACTACCTTTCAGGACATGAATAAAAACATGAAAGCAAAATGGTACACACCAATTTCTCCCACTTGGTTCCCTGCAAGTTAAATTCTCCGACGCTTCGTTTTCTCCTTGAAGATGGCATGCTAGGGTCCTTTACGCCGCATCTTGATTTGCTGATTAACTCTAGAGTTTTGCTGTCAATAAGTCCTGTCACCGGAATATTTCCAAATCTCTGGAGTCTCTTGACTGCATTCTTGAACGCGGGTGAACTTGGGTCGTTTGCACCGGCGCTGTCCTGTTCTTTTAAAATGTCGAGGTAGCCGAACTTGAGTAAGAATTTTGCCGCCTGAAAGAGAATTGATTTACCAACGATGAACTGCTTATATTCCAAACAGGTGAGCAAGTTATACAGAACCTGAAAACATAAAATGATTGTTCCTAGATGCAATGTGTATGTGCAGAAGGAATCCAACTTTCAAAATGATTCATCGAATTGGTCAATGGCGACAGGAGGGCATCACATTGAGACTCTTAACTCTGTCTCTCTCTTGCCTGTTCATTTTCCCTCGGGGCAAAACTAATAGTTTGCTCGTTGTGTTTGCGCGAGTGGATCCAATCGGGATTGCTACGCTAACCGCTTTTATAAAGTTGGTCTTGCTGTTCCTTTCAATGGAATTCCGATTTCCCGAACCCTTCGACTTTTCGAACCTCCCGATAACTCGAACCATAAGTCGCTTCCCTTCTTTCAGTCGAACATTGTAATTTTACCCATAATTTCTCGATGAAAAGGTTGCTAACTCTCTCTTACCTTTCCAGCCTTTTTAAACTTATTTTTGTTCTTTCCTCGCTGACGACCGACAGGAGCATTTTGTACGAGGCTCAGAAGTGCGAGAAGCGCTACCAAAATCACGAGAAGTTTGCTCATCTTAAATCCAGGCGAATTGATTTTTGCGCATTCAGTGTTGCTTTTTTTGCGCTGTCTAGAGGGTCAGATTGGGTTTTATAACAACGCCACAGAGTTCAGTCTAGTCTGTAGGCGTTGACACTCCCTCACGTAAGGCGGTCAAAAATAGCTGATATTTGATTACATCACGGCATGTTCGCGCCACTGACGTCATGCAACGGTACTGTGCTTCTGCTGCAGTGAACTCGTGAACACTTGTGTCGGATATAAGACATTTAACTTTCAATATTGCAAGCCAATAAGATAGCCCGGTTATCTGCATATACAAGACTTATTATATTATCACAAAAAATAAATCTGTTGTAAAGTTGCCAGCACATAATGAACGAGTCTGAACAATGCGGAACTTTACAATGGTGTAAAGTTCCAGTTATCAGTTCTTCATTTAATGCATGAACTGCGGGAAACGATTAAACCCTTTCGGCTTGTTAAGTGTCGAATTATCTATGAATAGACGCCCCTCGAACATCACAGTTTTCTTCCAATGTCACCAATACGTGTCAATTGGAGTTGTTTTATTTTTCTAGAATTTCGGAGCGCGTGCCGCTTCTGGAAAGAGTTCAATTCGTTCCAACAAAGTTTTAGCGGAGGTGGCGATAAAATGTTTGTATACGAGTTTCCTGATTTACTGCGTCAATAGCCAAAGGACAGTGCCTACTTAACATGGGGTGCCATCAGTTTCCTAACATGAAACAGTCGCGGCATTTCTCTCATCAACTGCAAGTAACTCGTGAATTGCCAGCGCAACCAATACACGTGAGAATGTTCGTCATTTCTGGCAGTATATTTTAACCGTTATTCCTACTTATTCCTTTACAGGCTTAAGGCCCAGTTCAGACGCCGAACTTTTCATGAGCCGAACTTAATTCGAATTTGGACCGACCCAAATTATCAAAAGTACACCTGTTGATTCAGACGTCGAACTTAATTGACCGAACTTAATTTAGTTTGAACCAAAACAAATCAAAACATCAGCGGTTTGCAGGCAAGGTGTATGCAGCAGGTTCGGCACATGAAAAGTTCGACGTCCGAATCAAAGCCGTTCCAAAGCCGAAATTTCCGACTGAGCTAGGAGGGAAGAACGGCTGAGCCGTTCCAAATTCAAATAGCCGTTCTTAACTGATTTAGACGCCGAACTTTTCATGAACTGAATTCAACGTAATAGGTTCGGCTCATGAAAAGTTCGGCGTCTGAACTGGGCCTAAGGATGACATTACAGCTCGTACTGAGAGATTTCATACTGCCATAGTATATCACAGAACGTAACGAAATCAATTCGCGTTCTCCTGTTAATTAACACGTGAGCTCAGAATTGTTTGTTTCGATTTTGTCTGTCTAAAGATTTCGCCATAGAACGTTTTTCTCCTTTCAAACATTATGTGTATCCTCTGCCGGGCCCTCTGCGTGCCGATGCGATCCTTTGAGCAGGAGTACCCAACGACACTTTAACCGGAAATTTAATATGTGACTTCCCAAGCACTGATTCTGCGCTCCCACGTCAATTACCATTAATAATTAACTTTCCTGGGAAAAAAATATCCGCTCTTCACTGCTAGCAAGATCGACTTTATTTCATAAAACTCCCAGCCAGACATAATGAAAATTTTGAATACCGAGCTAGAAAAATGGCAATTAGCCAAGTAGCCAGCCAGCAGTAAAGGGTAACATTGTAAATGCCAGCAAGGCAATTATTGGCGAAAAAATGTTCTGGCCAGCGTTTTGACCTAGATTAAAAACAAACGCATTGTTTAGGACCTTTATTCAACAGCCTATTGTCTGTTGACTATTATTAGAGATAAATTAGCAATATGTGGTTATTTTTGCCGCTATGAGCAAACTCTACACTATGATTATGTTATCACTTAAAAACAATACAACTTACCATTTATGTCTTAAGCGGATCGGACAAGGTGTCTCCCAGCACGTTGTTTTCCGATACTTCAGATGCCTTCCAGGTTCAGCATACGTGTGACAGTTTGGCACTTTATGTTCTGACATCTAAAACGGTTCACACTTATGTTTAAAATAAGATCCCTCTAATCCTTCTAGACATTCAGATCGAACTTGCTTTCACCAAAGAAATGCCTGTTGCAAAATTACTTTTATATAACGCTGTAAGGGAAATGAACAAAAAATAATATTGAAGTCCTTTACTACTACATATCAGCCTTACTTCTACATTGCTAGCCCAATAATGATTTTAATTTCAACATCAGCAACACACTTTATATGTTTACCCCGATTTAGTAGTTTAAAATTATTTCTAATGATTTTTTTGAAAAATAAAGGGTTATGCCAGCTTCCTAAAACAACCAAAGGGAACTGGTTTAGTGCTGATTAGTAACACCATGTTTACCTCAAAAGTATTGAAAAACGTGTTTTTCTTTTTCTTTGGACAACTGTCTTCTATGAGCCTCCCACTCTGGAATTGCGAGATAAAAGTGTATAAACCACATTAGAATCTTTATCATAAAACGAGTAAACAAAATCTTGATAATACATACCTTGAATGTTGGTGATCCATCTCAGTCCATGTCACTGATCCATGCCTTACCCAAGACTGCAAAGCACTGTCAACACAACTTTCACAAATTAATTTAACTTGAAAGCTAAACAACCAAAGACACTCACATTCCTAGAGGTAGTTAACCGTAAAAATTTGATAAATACCCATTGAAGGGATGTTCAAAGCCGTTCACCGTAAAAGTTTCACACAGTTAAGTGCAAAGTTTTGCAGCAAAGACCCCGGCATTGTTGGGATGTTATAGGCCGTTCACCGTAAAAGTTTCACACAGTTAAGTGCAAACATTCGCAGCAAAGACCCCGGCATTGTTGGGATGTTATAGGCCGTTCACCGTAAAAGTTTCACACAGTTAAGTGCAAAGTTTCGCAGCAAAGACCCCGGCATTGTTGGGATGTTACAGGCCGTTCACCGTAAAAGTTTCACACAGTTAAGTGCAAAGTTTCGCAGCAAAGACCCCGGCATTGTTGGGATGTTATAGGCCGTTCACCGTAAAAGTTTCACACAGTTAAGTGCAAAGTTTCGCAGCAAAGACCCCGGCATTGTTGGGATGTTACAGGCCGTTCACCGTAAAAGTTTCACACAGTTAAGTGCAAAGTTTCGCAGCAAAGACCCCGGCATTGTTGGGATGTTATAGGCCGTTCACCGTAAAAGTTTCACACAGTTAAGTGCAAACATTCGCAGCGAAGACCCCGGCATTGTTGGGATGTTATAGGCCGTTCACCGTAAAAGTTTCACACAGTTAAGTGCAAACATTCGCAGCAAAGACCCCGGCATTGTTGGGATGTTATAGGCCGTTCACCGTAAAAGTTTCACACAGTTAAGTGCAAAGTTTCGCAGCAAAGACCCCGGCATTGTTGGGATGTTATAGGCCGTTCACCGTAAACGTTTCACACAGTTAAGTGCAAAGTTTCGCAGCAAAGACCCCGGCATTGTTGGGATGTTACAGGCCGTTCACCGTAAAAGTTTCACACAGTTAAGTGCAAAGTTTCGCAGCAAAGACCCCGGCATTGTTGGGATGTTATAGGCCGTTCACCGTAAAAGTTTCACACAGTTAAGTGCAAACATTCGCAGCAAAGACCCCGGCATTGTTGGGATGTTACAGGCCGTTCACCGTAAAAGTTTCACACAGTTAAGTGCAAAGTTTCGCAGCAAAGACCCCGGCATTGTTGGGATGTTACAGGCCGTTCACCGTAAAAGTTTCACACAGTTAAGTGCAAACATTCGCAGCAAAGACCCCGGCATTGTTGGGATGTTACAGGCCGTTCACAGTAAAAGTTTCACACAGTTAAGTGCAAAGTTTCGCAGCAAAGACCCCGGCATTGTTGGGATGTTATAGGCCGTTCACCGTAAAAGTTTCACACAGTTAAGTGCAAACATTCGCAGCAAAGACCCCGGCATTGTTGGGATGTTATAGGCCGTTCACCGTAAAAGTTTCACACAGTTAAGTGCAAAGTTTCGCAGCAAAGACCCCGGCATTGTTGGGATGTTACAGGCCGTTCACCGTAAAAGTTTCACACAGTTAAGTGCAAAGTTTCGCAGCAAAGACCCCGGCATTGTTGGGATGTTATAGGCCGTTCACCGTAAAAGTTTCACACAGTTAAGTGCAAACATTCGCAGCAAAGACCCCGGCATTGTTGGGATGTTATAGGCCGTTCACCGTAAAAGTTTCACACAGTTAAGTGCAAACATTCGCAACAAAGACCCCGGCATTGTTGGGATGTTACAGGCCGTTCACCGTAAAAGTTTCACACAGTTAAGTGCAAAGTTTCGCAGCAAAGACCCCGGCATTGTTGGGATGTTACAGGCCGTTCACCGTAAAAGTTTCACACAGTTAAGTGCAAAGTTTCGCAGCAAAGACCCCGGCATTGTTGGGATGTTATAGGCCGTTCACCGTAAAAGTTTCACACAGTTAAGTGCAAACATTCGCAGCAAAGACCCCGGCATTGTTGGGATGTTACAGGCCGTTCACCGTAAAAGTTTCACACAGTTAAGTGTAAAGTTTCGCAGCAAAGACCCCGGCATTGTTGGAATGTTAAGGGCCGTTCACAGTAAAGTATTGCTATTAACAGCATCATTAGTCGTTAACTCGTTAACAAAATGTATCAATCAGATCACTGCAATGTCATAAATATACACTGGACGATCAGCATAAAAGATTCACAAAGTTAATCTCGTGATTTCATCAACAAATTTGCTCATCTTTTCTCGGGTACCAGTCCATGACATCGGGTAACGTTTGCAGCATCTTTAGCTGTGCTTCTTATAGTTCACGCAGTTAATTTTACACCTGAAAAATGATATGTTTTAGAAAATGTAACATACTGCACAATCCCTCTTATATCGGCGTCCTCCCCCCATCCACACACACACACATGCATCCAAATACGCATACAGCCACGGACACATAATAATATACAAAACTGGTGATACTATCGGGCCCCTCAATGTAAGATCTAGATCAAGAACTATGTTCACAAAAATAGCTCATTCATGAGAGAATTAAATGAAATGTCTTAGATTTTAACTGATATTACATTGCTGAAAATTACATTCCCTGGGGCAAGTCAAAGAAGCAAGGATTTAACTGTTTAAGAAAAATAATTGTGGAATAATTTTTTACCGCTCATTTCGTCATCAAACTATAACCCAGAAGCGTGAATTCAGTGAATGGTGTGAACTGGTGCCACGCCCCTCCCCTATTTTTTCGCGTGCCATGTTTCGCGCTTTGCCTAAGCTACATGAACTGAGCCGCGCGATGATTGTTCCACCACAAAATCACTGTCTGCGCCATCATAAAAAGAAGGACAATAAGGCGAAATGTCTCCATTTCCGGTAACAACGCAGGCATGCAAAATAACTTGTTCTCTAACAGAAACTGAATGTGCGAAAAACACGCGCGGTAACAAATGGGAACGCATAAGAAATTAAATTACACATTATTCTCCTGGCGCTTTCGACACCGAAAGAACGAAGTCTGGAATGACATGATTGCTTTCTGGTCTTTTCTCACCTTTGACATGGCAAGCCTTTGTATTCCCTTTTAAATCCCAAAGTACAGTACAATTAGCATTGAACTAGATCAATCAGGTGTGTTGGTCAACAGTTCTTTCAGGGCAAATTTTCGGCGATACCAAAAGGCAGCAATAGGTAATCAGCCTTCAGTTATATAAAGAACACGATCGGACTTCAGTAAAGAAACCGATGGAAACAATACTTTCTTACACCGGAAAAAAAATAATCATTTCAATATCTCGTCAGTTGTCCAAGACGCGGCAAATGTGTTTCAATAGCTCATGTTTTAACGTTCGACGCGTTAAAAAGCTGTCATCATCGACTGCAGCACCGGGATCGGATTTTACTGGTCGTTAAAATTACAGAATTGAAATTACACTTGGAAGTAGGATCACTGTGGATGAATGCACTGACAATTTCGAAAACCCTTCCAAGTTCTGAGACATATCAGGCCTTTTCTTGCTTTCACTGTCTTCACTGAAGCTGCACTTTCCGTTGGGTTTGAAATACAATACAGTGGCGAATACAGTTTGAAAACCTGCGCCAGCTTTTCCCGCACACATTGCTTAAACATTATCACTGAATATTAAATATATAGGCTGATTCAGCTAGTTCAGCTCCAAAGTAGTTCTTACCTGAACCTTTGAATTTATCAGTGGAGTCCTCAGAGTTCTCTGGCTGCCAAACCCTCAAACAACTGGTCGGCAAAATCTGATCACGCTTGAAACCGACCGTTGGACACAAAATTATACGGGAACAATGTTTTAGTTACAAAATATTACGAGGTTACCCGAGTCTCACCGGGCCTCAGGCAAAAATGTGAAAAGACTGCACGAACCAACAAACGTCATCACCAGATAACCATTTGTCTCAAGGTAGAACATGAAAGCAGAACAGACGATGATTTTCCGCGACCGGATCAACGGTGGTGAAACATGCAACTGAACGTGGGAAAAAGGAGCGTCAAGGGAAAAGAAACCGATCTAATTTCACACTATAAATGACAGCAGAACAGACTTCTATTGTTTGCTGGTAAATAAAACTTTAATAAACAACTAACATTATATTGTAAGCATGTTTTCAAACAAAAGGTCAAGCAGTCACAGAGTGTCAAGTGACACACTTCAGTCAGTGATCGCATCCGGAATGTAATTTCCAGCCAGAACTGATTAGTAAAACCACAATGTAAGCTATTTGAACACCAAAAAAAATTTTCCAGCTAGCTAGCTCTCGATAAGCTAAATTCTCAGCAAGATTCTGTTTAATGCTAAAATTCCCAGCCAGCTCAACTTTAGTCTGCAGAACGGATATTTTGCGGAGCGGATCCGACGGGTACTCCTGTTTGAGCTATCTGAAGTTAACTAAAATCAGGTATAGATCGTTTTCACGTGACGTCATCAAATTCCAAAATCCAAAACTAAAGAGCTACGAAAATTTTTATCCTCATCAGGCATAAGGGGATCTAAACTTATATCTGTTTACGACTTTTCAGCCCAATAGCATGCTTTGTTTGGAAACCAGCGCCGTTTGAAGTCCAGAGTTATGGTGGTGTGTGACATACCACTCCGATCGCGTTTGTGGAAAAATATACGCTTATCTAGTGACTTTTAGCCTTTTTAGGACTTGAAGTGTTAAGAAAAGTGCTTGTGTAAATGTTTGTGGGTTCAGTTCAGAAAATCAATCGCCTAGATAGCCAAAGTAAGTTCCAGATGTTTGCATTATTTTCCGGTCGCCATGTTGGTGAAGCACAGAGCTCCACCAACATGGCGGCTCCATACTGGGCTCTGTAAATTGGCGCAAAACATTTCGACGAATATCTGAAGTTTGGGAAAACGCAGAGACCCAAAACTTGGAGAAGTGTCTTCTTTACCTGTCTCCTATAATATGAAAATTTCTTGACTTTATTCACTGAATAGTTTTCGATTTATTTTTTCGTTGCGTGACAGTGAAAACCATCTATAATATTCCATAAGAATCTTGTCACGGTCACACCAAACACAGAAAAATCTAGCATAATTTGATGTAATTTAGAATTGTGAGGGTTTTAAGCTTTGTCAGTGCCTTTTGTACGCAGAAGTTTCGGTAGCTTCGAAACTTTTTTCCCATTTCCCCACGCTCGTGACCAACCTCGTTCCCAGGTGCTCTCCTTTGCCCCATGGGATCAGCATGACGTCCTTAATCAACATGTCATCATTATTTCACTCAGCTTCGTGCGTTCTCGTCCCGGGCGAGTGAGGGCGCGATGGCGGGGGTGGGGGATGGGGGGGGGGGGGGGGGCGGGGTTAGGAAATCGCCAAAATTTGTAGGGGTGTGAGGCCCCAACCTTGAAACCCTTGCCATACATACATGTCATGCGGTATTACAGACCTGAGCCAAAATTCGATACCCCATTTCAGATCCGTTTTAAATACATAGCCCTAAAATATGACCGCAGCTACCCAGAAATGGCTTCAGTTTGCGCAAACATTTGAGAAGGGCTACAAATTTGACAATGTTAGTGCAGAGAAAATGTCCCGGTGTGTGCAGCCACCGAAAAAAAAAATCCCCAAGATTACACGCTTCTTTTTCTCACATAAATCGTACTGTGCTCATTTGAAGAACGTATAACACATGAGTCAAACCAAGAGAAAACGAGGATTTAGTCACCGGTATTCAGAGCTGTTGACATACTTTATCTTATTACCCATGTGGAACGCCTTTTGAGTTCGTGTTAGAGAGGTAGACTGATGTCCTATGATATGCATTTAAAATGAACACTGCAGTGTTTGAGAGAGGTACTGGATTCTTTTTCCTCTCGTTTTCTCTTGATTTACCAGTACATGGATTTTCTACGGATATCATTTAGCCTCCTCCCTCAAAAACATCCCTCGCCCTCCATTTGGGAGTCAGATTAAAACTAAGCACACCGTTGTTTTCAGTTCTTGCAATGCAATCGGGTAGTCAGTCATTGACTAAACGTCAAATTCCTTGCGGGTCAGAGCGATTTTCTAATGATGATACAATTCTGTGGGTCTGTCCTGGCGGAAGGGGACGGGGCGGGGACGAGGGGAGTGTGAAGAAAGAAAAGCCGGCCACCTTATCAGTGCCGGTCCCGGTGTTAGTTAGTTAGTGTTACTTCATCGCATAATAATGCTCGAGTCTGGTACTGCACTATCGATTCGTTTTCCAAGTTACTTGCACCACCGAACTTATAGTGTGGGCTGCACCACCGAGAATACTGGAGGACGATATCACTCAAGTCCAGTTGAGGTTCTGATTAGCATCCGAGACGGCTAAGGGAAACGGTATTGCTGATTCGAGCTGATACAGAATTTAAAGCAAGCTCAAACATCAAGCAAGACGAATGACTTTATTCTTCCATTCTACGTGTCTCATACAACTTTTACAATTTACAACGAATTTTACTGAAATAAATAGAAACTGTACTTTGAAATAACCTATATAACAAAACGTTCCTACCGACAAAACAAACAGTAGTAACGTCTTCATTTTTTGATTAACGCATTGCCGAACAGGTGATGGCTAAAGCTAAATTTCTTCCCAATGTCATTGTATCAATTATATCATCTTTGAACTCGAAGGAATCCTTAAGATACTACTTTAGCAAGACAGAAAAAAACAATTTAGCATGTCAAACAGGAATACTGATGCAAAGGGGATTTTTTTACCTAAATTCAGTTCTACTGCCTTAAGCTCCAGACATTATCAACAACTGCTCGATGAACTTCAACCCTTAAAATTTCATAAGGCCTGAAACAGCAGGAGGCAAATGATGGAAATCAGTCTGTCTGCGTTCCGGCGTAAGCTACGATATAAATTACCCTGTCTTTTAGCACACCTAACACTGATCTAAAACTCTTTTTGCCACGATAAATATTCACTTTCAAAAGTTCAAGGGTCGACTTGTAACGCCCCTACTCCCAAGGCGCCGACAGATTCGGTTTTGCATTTCATCCAACCTTTAGCAATTTTTCTTGGGTATCCACCAAAGGCATACACTTTTCTGTTCTGTGGAACATTTTTAAGCTTCCAGTACTCATTTCCTTTGAAGACGTAGCTATACCTGTTTGACCATTTCACCGCTGCATCAATATTATCACGACCGGGCCAACCGACTGAGATAAGTTTTGGATATCCAGCATCAATTTGGCGGTTGTTTTCGTCGTATCGCCAATATTGCAATCCTTTGAAAATGTAAGTCTTTTTGTTCTTATGCCAGGTGAAAATCGCATCCATGTTATCGAGACTTAACGACAACCCGTACTCGGTTATGGAGCCGCTTCTTAGTAATCTCCTTCTATAATTGTTCGTAGTCGGTTTCTCGTACTCCCAAAACCTGTCAAAGAAATATATAAATAACATGAATTAGTAGAATTCTACTAGTATACAAATACAAATACTGCAATCTGATTGGCTGAGCTACTCGTACACTATCAGCCATTAGAGTGCAGTGGCTGTCGATCGTCTAGTAGTCTCCTTCACAAGCAGAGAGGGAGAAATGGCGACGTTCTTTCGTTTTCGTACAGTTGTGGAGAAACATTTAGATGCAAATGGTAATTGATTTCCTGAGAAGACTAAAATCAAAGAGTTCTCGCAAACCTACCTTGATCCTGAAAAAATGACAAGATGTCCTTGTTTATTGCGATAAGCCGCGCTTATTTGGGTCCTCACTTCAGGAAAATAATCTTTCACTTTCTTCGTCTCGCTCCTCTCCAATCGTCTTGAGAGCGTCCAGAAAGAGTCTCCATGAAAGAAATGTGTAATCTGGTTGCCACTTGAGTCCTCTTCAAGGACAACTGCGTCGTACGTCGTGCTGGGTCTACATGCGGAATGAACTGTCGGGGAATCTGTGGGGGCATCCGTGGGTGGATCTGTAGGAGGATCTGTTGTCGGATTTGTGGGGGGATCTGTTGGCGGATCTGTGGGTGGGTCTGTAGGAGGATCTGTGGAGGGATCCGTGGGGGGGTCCGTTGGGTTTGTTGGAGGAGCTGTCGATGAAAACAAAGGAAAGTAAGTTAAAGACAAAATGAAGATTTCAGCAACAAAGACCTTTCCTGGCGTACAGTCAAACAGTGCCTTGCGGGAACCAAGATTGAGGTACGAAACGCTGATATATTTGAATGAAGACTGAGTGCCTCTCCACCTGATCCGGATCATCCTACTCCACGCATTAATGTCAAATCTAGACGATTTATCAGAGGGTCCACTCGGGATGTCTCTCTCTCCTATCACCTGAAGCGAAACACTGGGGACGTGTGCGAGGGGTTATACGTAAATGATATAATTCGCGGGAAACGAAGGCCTAACCACACAGAAACAGCAGAAACAACTTACCACCATAAAGCGCCTGTATTCCTTGTATGTCATCATAGGTAAGCTCGATATTAGGGAAATAACCTTTGTACCAAGGGTACATGATGGATTGCCGCACGTTAGAATGTTCCAGGCCCATGCTGTGTCCAAACTCGTGAACCGCCACCCAGTCCAAGTTGATGCCGTCACTCGTTCCTGTTGTAAATCTTTCGTCGTCGTCAAAGTGTGCGTCACCAGATAAACCTGCCACGGATTGAAACAGAATGTATGTATGTAAACAAAGTGATTCATGAAAACATACTGATGAAAGAAAATTTATAATAATAATTTATTAATTTATATCGCGCTTTTTAACATATAATGATCAAAAGCGCATTACAATATTAAAATATCCTAAATACGTACATAGACTAAATTTAACAATAACAAGGTAATTAAAGCGCTAAAGGCTAAAAGCTAACTTAAAAAGATATGTTTTCAGGCAAGATTTAAAAGTTAAAATAGAGTCAATGAATGAATGAAAGGTAAGCGAAGTCACGAAACTGTGACAAGTATGGACAGGAGACAAGAGATGAAACTGCCTTCTGCTTCAGTTTTGAGTTTACTTGTCTATGTTACTGCTTTGGTCTGCTCTGGCTATTCGTGACTGTGGTTGTTGTTATTGTTGTTGACACTATTGCTGCACAGTTGTAAGGTAAGTAATGGACTTCACCAACCTCTGTTATTATGTGGATAGTACGCATGTGCGAGCGTTCCTCCAGGACCGTCAAACTGATATGGATCTCCATGGTAACGCCTTACAAATTTGATCAAGATATCGACGTCATCATCTGGGACTGCATTATTAATCTGTTCTGTTATGGTCAGACTGCTGGCAGCGGCCCATTTCTGTATCATTTTACGAAGAATGTTCTTCTGCGTTTCTTCGGGCAAATCACCCGTAAGCGAAATAAAGCGATAGGTCAGATGCTGCAAAGAAAAAAGAAGATTTTCATTGGTAAAAATAACCTCTAACTGCGATTTCGTTTAGCTATCTTTGTTGTTTCTCAGGCTTTAGATACGTGGGAGGAGGAAGGGGAGGAATGCGATCAGTTGCAAACACTCTACGATAGAGGTGGTATTTCTTATTAAAATTTCTCTTATATATCGGCTCAGACTCCCACAAAGTTGTTGAGACTCATGTATTAATTCCACAGAAACAGCGATGACAGAAACAGACGAGGCTCCTTTCCCTCCCCTCCCCCCCCCCAAAGTAATCAATGTTGTTTGTTGTTGTCTCAGCCCAGAGAGGACGACAGAGGCGGAGGGGGAGTGGTGGGGGAATTTGTCTTTCCTATCTGTCACGTAAAGCCGGGTAGCCTTGTCTGCAAATTGAATCAAAGAATTTACGTTATTTTCTCCGGGACTGTAAACGCAGTGTCCAATATCAAAAATATTGTTTTTCCGGCCTAGGCTGCTTATTCTTTTTTTTTTTTTTTTTCTGCCGCCTGTTAGAGCACAATATATCTCCAAAACAGAAACGAAATCGTAAGTTCAGAGCAGTTCTAAAAATTAATGCTCATCTACCTTTTTTTGCCATCTAGTTCCTTGTAGATAATACCGGCCGACAGTTAGACCTCCGGCATTCTTATTGGTTGCATTCAATTTGGGGTCCCTCATACCACATCGAGTCGTGTTGAGCAGTTTCAGTGTCTCACGGTCGAGTTTCCCAGTGACAGACAGACCCCCGAATGTCTGAAGGTCTGTTATGGCCTGGACAACAGCAGGAGAATCAAGCTGGCTTCCTTGCCCCGCATTGCCGTCAGATCCTATTTGCGTCTTGTCGAGGTAACCGAACTTTACTAAATTGTTCAGCGCCTACAACAGGAAAAAAAATTCAACTTACTTCACTAAATCAGCATTAAAAACAATGGCGTTAAAACAATGTATCTTAAATGCCACTAACGCTGGCGAAAGTTTCATCCCCAGTCAAATAGTAGATCTGTAATGAACATAAGTTCATAAGTTCATCTGTAATGAACATAACTCAAGTTTTATTAGTACCACCATCCACGAAAACGAAGAAAACACTTGGTGACAGGGCATTTACTGCTACTGCACCATCACTTTGGAACAAATTGCTGTGTGCAATAACAGAGGAGGACAATTTTAACCATTTTAAGTCCAAACTGAAGACATTTTTATTTAGAAAAGCGTTTGAATAGCTCTTGATGTTTTATATACATTTTTACTAGATCCCTTGTTTTAATATTTTAATTTTTAGCTCGTTACCTTAGCCTAATGTACATAATTATTGTAAATAATTAGTTTTTAATTAATCACACTATTCATAGCATATCGTTTAATTTATATTACTCATATGGTTTGTTAGGCGCATTTGATCATATTTACATGTTAATTTGCGCCTTAGAAATATTAAATATTATTATTTTATTTTTATTATTTATAAACAAATCACGCGTCGTGAATATCTTTGCGTGGCAAATAAGCAGCATATACGAATGCAACGCAACGGCAGTGGGATAGGCACTACAGTGATTTTTAGCGATTCAAATCACTAAACGTCGTTCGTGCGGACGTTAATTTACTTGTTACACCAGTCCCATCCTCTTGGTCTTCACTAGGCTCCCAATCAACCGCGAAAAAGAGAAGTCAGTTAGCGGACTGAAGTGTGTGCATCACAAGAGAAAGCTAACGACCTTTATCAGCGACATTCCTGAAACGCAATCCTATTGACATCCTACGCCATATGTAAGATAGACAAATTAATACTAGTAGCATTACTAACACTTGGTAAAACGCTTCAGTTGATCAACTAAAAAGCTAAAAAGGTTTCTTGAACGTATACCCTAGTGCCGCCGGGCCTACTCTTAGTCTTTTTTGGATCGAGCAACACTCTGGCCACGTATTACGCGCTGTTGAGGAAGCCAACGCTCCTGGGCTATCCCCTGATAGTACATTTTGTTTCGAATTTCTGCTCTGCTACAAACTGTTACGAACATAAAATTCGACCAGGTAGTTTGGGAAGGTTTTCCATTAACATAAACTAAAAGCATCATAGATGCAAAACTGGTACATACATGTAAATAATGCAAATAATGAAAATTTCAAGCCCTTCTCATCAAAACAGTTGCCAAAACTAACCTTTCCCTTCTCTTTAGGGTCAGCTAATAGGTCGCGTTTTAGAGGCGCGCTGTCTGAGCCGTGGAACAGGGAAGCAAGAGATATAACACAAACGATAACAATTAAGAGCGTCTGCATCGTAGAAGTTAAAAGATCCTTCGGTTTCTGAACGTTTCAGTTCACCGCAATGTGGAGGATCTCAGTGGAATTGATGATCCGCTGTTAAGCTGTACTGTATTTATAGCAGCGTGAAGTATCTATCATCGCAAAGGTGTCAACTAATCTACGCAATTCAGCTTTTTGACGTCTGATGAAACGTGACGTAGATTACCTGGGCACGCCTTGCCTGCGCACAGGCCCGCGTACCCGTGGCTAAACACCTTTTCAGGAAGTGGGCGATAAACATGACCTTTTAAAATGGGTCTTGCTGGGAGAAAATCAAGTTTGACAGTGTTTTATTTACTTTCCTTTTGTTTTCAGTTATTTCAAGTATTCGTTCAGGTAGAGAGGTAGGGGAATTTCTAACATTCTAACAACTTTTGAGATCTTATTTCAACATTCTACCTCAGAGAAAGGACTTGTCAAATACCTAACAATGACTTCCGGTCATGATTAAAGTACCACAGACAGTAAACAGTTTTCTTATCGTTTTTTTCCCGGTCATGTCCATTTCCAGTCGCCAACGCAAGCTCAATATCCTGTATACAGCAAATGATCTTTCTTCTGAGACCTTTTATGGTAATTAATACGTATCGAATTTGGCCACAATTTCCAAACATCGAGAAGATACGTGAAAATACGACGCGCAGCGAAGTATTTTTGACGATCTTCGAGGTGTTTGGAAATGTGATCGAACGGGGTCTTTAGTAATCTGTCCACAGACCCTTGTCTTGAGTACATCGAGATCGCAAGCTTAGCGAAATACATATATTGACTCGGTGCAGGGGATACACACGCTAAAACGCAAAGGGGTGCGGCTGACGAAAGATCAATTTTTTTGCGTCCGCTCCACGCTCAAAGAAAAATAACTCGCAGCAAAAAAATAAACGTCTGTTCACAGACTAGTCTTAAGTGTTTGATATATCTTCTTGATCGAAAATTACACTAAGGAGAAAACGGAGAAACTAGAAATCGTAAAAAAAGTCTACCTATCTATCCAAGCAGTGACACGGTCATTAACCCGATGAGTAAACAAATTTAATTGATGTTAAGAGGTCGGTAACCTAACCACATATGATTTTTCCATTCACACGGACTTCTTCGAACAGTACACAGACCCGGCCAGGGATGCCCAGAAATCGCTGCTTCTTGCGCGTAAACATTGCGAGAGTTTGAGAGAGTAAACGAACTGAAGTGGACGCAGTAGTCAGGACCGAGTTCAGCTCAGCTATGTTTGTTAACACCCAACCGGGTCTGCCCCTTGTACAGTATATTGGATTTTTCGCCATGAAATTGATAGTTCCACGTGCGCCGCACGTGACTACTTTAATATCCTATATTTAAGCGAGTACCGACCACTTGCTTCCCACAAGTCTTTCGATTGATACTTTTTGTGTAAACGGGGTCTGACGTGTTCTGAGCAAGGTCCTATGATCCGATAGACGGTGTTGCCCGCCATAAGGTTGTCGAGGTTTTCTTATTTGCGAGTCAGAGTTTCAAACCCCAGACCGGGCAGTACCCCCATTCCTTAGCATGAGTCAATTGCGGACTAATTGCCCCTCCCGCGCCCCCTTTCCCGAAGCTACTGTTCCTGGCAACGTGACTTGTGGAAAGAGTTCATGTATTACAACACATCCGGAATCTTAACTTTGAAAGAAATTCTGCGTTGATTCATCATAATGATTCAGCAATTGTAAAACCTCTTAAACATGTTTAAGCTTATTTCCGACATTTCATATCGACCCAAAAAGGCTAAATTGGCTGAGAGCGAATTCCTGTAAAAACAACGTAAAAAAACGTCGCATCGAATGTCGGACGAAGCTCCGTCAGACACGACACTCGACAAAAAATAACATGAATAACACGAACGTGACTCTCCGACAATTTCAAGGACTAGAAAATTAACTTCATGCTTCTCACGTACTTAGTAATTCTTTTAAATGAACGTGACATAGACACAAAGATAATCCACGTGGTTTCCTACTGTTCAGTAATCTTTTGCCTGATGATACATATCAGGCAGGTTTTAGCACCAGACACTCACTGACATTAACAACTTCCCTTCCACGCATTTCCGGTGAAATTCATCAACTTCATGGTGTTCTGACAAACATTATCAAGCAACTTGCCTCACTGAACTTTCTAGGGAAGAATACGGGTAAAATACCTGGGGGTACTCCCATATATAAGATATAGGTATGAACCGCTGTGAAAGGCATGGTTTTTAGGCCCTTTAGTATGGGATAGGGTATATAGAAATCAGACAGTTTTGGTCTAGAATAGGGTATAATTCACCGGAAAAGGGGCCAGTATGTAAATAATTTAGTCTGGAACAGGGTCCTTTACCAAGGGTTCTCTAATAGAAATTGAGAGTCGAAAGCTAGTGACTTCGTAAGATATCGGTTTAGTTAGCATAGTGTTGGACTACAACAGTGATAAAGTTTCTACATGGACAACAGCTAGTCTAGGGTAGGGTAGGGTATGGTAGGGTAGAGTAAGGTAGGGGATTTTGGTGCCTAGTCTAGAATAGGCTTGCAAAATCAAGCTGATTATGGTCTAGTATAGGGTAAGGGTTTCACTTTCCCAGAGGCACACCCCTTCCCAATGATTTACAGAGCAACCCTCTCCCCGGGGGCTAAATACAGCCGTTCTGTAGGGCTTGGTCGGGGGGTTAGTGTTGTTCCCTTTCCATCAAATAGCATCGTGAACCGAAAACTCTTTTACAGTTTGTTTTCTACCCTTACAGAGCTCCTTATAGGTCCTGCACGGTTTATAAAGGGTGGCCAGCACTTTTCGGCTCCTTTTTTTTAGACGATACGTACGAACCGGCAGTTCTAGTTCAAAAAATCAGTAGTTACGAAATATACGAAAATATATATATGCAAATACTGAGATGAAAAAATATACGACGCTGAAACGCTGAAACGACTGAAGTCAGGCCAGGAGCTGAAATAGTTAGTCCGGGCCTGGTCCGTGTTACGGCAATCAGTAATATTCGCTCGCTTGGCGTATCTTGAATTTTGATCACGATTTTCTCGACTTTGTTGTGCTAAGCAATCTAGCCTACACTGCCCCTACTCCTTGCCTTATCCTTGCCAACTCTTTCACCGGTTCAACAGAGTTCTAATGCGAGGCTAAAACTGTTCAAGGTCACTTCAAAACGATCTAAAATTCCTACTTTAGTAGTCTGATGATCGACATCGAATATCACGGTCTGCAACACGTGCGTTTGTGAGGGTCTTTAGGCTGCGGGAAAACGTAAATCAATAAAGCCTATCCAAAGAGAATTAGGTGTAGGTGTCAGTATAGCAGATTTTGAAAGTCAGGCAGCTGATAAACCAGGATAAACAAAGTTTCAACTTAAGATAACGTTCTGACGTAGAGGAAACTGATATTAAGAGATATGAAGATCATCAACTTCGAATAAACTCTTTAGTTTTCCGCGTTTTTCCTTTTTAATTTAATTTGTTGCCAGCTTTCAGACTGCCTTGACTGCTTTCAGGGGGGGGATCCAGATTTCCGCCGCCGGTATTTTCATCTTGTCCTCTTTTGAGACCTAATGGCAAAAGGTTGCTTCGGCCGACATCCACTGCATCTTTTTCGCGGCTCCAAAGTGGAAATCCTCATAACTGAGTACATGATACTTTTGTCTTTTTCTTGTCTCTCATAAAGAACAAAACTGTCTAGGATTATTAGTGCAAACTTGAATTTTTCGTTGAGATGATGCTCCATGGCACGATTCGCGTGACTTCCCGACGACTTTTAGCGCAACATAGAGCTGAAAGCCGGCGAGGGACAAGGATAACAAGAGTATCTGGAGTATCTCTCGGAAAGCTTTTGTCTCTGTCTGTTCTTCAAATTGTAACATGCGATACAACATGGCTACCAGGTTTTAACCTTTCCGGACAGAACACTACAGAGAGAGTGACCACCGGCTAAAAGGGGCTCTTTATTTTGGGTTTATCAGCTTTGAAACTGAACTTCCAGTTTGGATCGATTTCCTTCGTCCTCTCCCTCCTTGTCTGTCAGTGTCCTACTGAAGCTCCCTTCCACTGGCGTTAAAGATTCAAAGATAATTTTGTATTTGGCCGTTTTAGGCTGGGTAGAATTCCCTCTTAAGCCCCGACGGGGTTCCCTCCAGACCGTACTTGGTCCAAACCTTCCCCCCTAACTCCCCCATGGGGTCACCCATCATAATTTCGGGCCCTCGCTCCGACGACTGGAATCAATAACTTTTTTAATGAGCCAACCTGTGTGGCTGGCAGGATTTCGCGCGCAAGGGAATTTCGCGCTCAACTTGACTACTCCCCAGTCTCCTCGAGGCTTTGCCGATCTCAAACAAAACACTCGCGCACGCTCAAACAAAACACTCGCGCACGACATTTCGCCAGGAAAAAGACATAAATTGAAAGGTTTGAAAAACGAACACTAGAAATACGTTCCTCAAAGCGAACTTCGTTACCTATAGCCATTTCAAACAGACCATTTGATTTTACTATATTTGCTAGCCTGTGAATAGGCTTTCTATTTAGGATGGGGCGAAGAGAAAGCGGCAAGAAAAAGGATGCCACCTCACACTCAGCCAGTTCTTTTTTGGCTCTTTCAGCTGGAGCCTGTTCACAGGCTAGATGTTTGCTGAGACTGGCGAAAATTGATGGAATTTTTCCTCTACTGTACTGCATTCGTTGCCCGGCAATGCTAACGTAATACCGTGACGTGATCCGTCTATCCAATTATGCTGTAGGGTCGGTATCTGAGTCATATAAATATTGACTGAGTTTAACATTTCAATTCCACTCTCTCAGCTCAAAGTAATTAAGCAGCCGATGACACAACGACAGAGTAACCAAACCTTGGTTGTATCCAGGCTTCTGTACCCTTCCGTCTTTCATAGAGGCGCCCGAGGAATCGAACGGCTAAATCTGCGTACAACGGCAAGTACACACAGAGTAAAATCCTTCCTGGACTGAGGAGTGATAAACGATCTACAAAACGTTATCTGCAAATCAGCTACACTGAACAGAGGCTAAACAATGAGAGGGAAGTTCTGTACTCTTATCACTTTAGCAATTCTGCTGTCTGTACTGAATTGCGTGCAGTGCGCTCCGTTTGAACAGACAAAGAAAACGGTAAGACGGAGTTACTCGCATTTAAGACTTAATTTGTTATCGTGACACAAAGAAAAATTGAGCGCAATGAACGACAAAAAGCTAGAGTAAACCTCTGCGCCAGAGTACAAATCCGGTATAAGCTATGTTCGAGGGTGAAGGTAAAACTATTTTGGACATTGAGGAAATATCCAACTGTAGTTTCCATGTTATTCAGGAGGTTATTATTAGTTTGATTGCAACTTGCATTAGACTGCATTTCCTGCTGCAATACAGTCTTTTTGTCGTGTTTCTTCTTCTTCTCATCGGCAGCTCGCGGGACGGAACTCACCATTCAGTTCATGATTCGGCCTTTCCCGTTATGTTCATCTAACACTATCATCAGGAGAACGTTTCTGAGATCAAAACAAAAACTGTCACTCAGTGTTCTGTATCTTAGTGAGGGAAACAGTACTGTCTGCAGTTAGATATAGCTCGCTGGCATACAAAGCTCTGCTTTCATGTCCAGTTTGAGCACTCTACTGGGATGAGTCGTTACTGTTGCAATTGCGCATGCTCACTAGTTCGCTAGTTTGAGCACTCTGGTAATGGCTTAGATACTACCACATGTGTAGTATTTGGGGCGGCTTTTTAAGCTTAGCCTCCATCCCAGTCTTCAGCACTGCACTGATGAGGCCCAGAAGGCCGAAACAGTACTGTCTGCAGTTAGATATAGCTCGCTGGCATACAAAGCTCTGCTTTCATGTCCAGTTTGAGCACTCTACTGGGATGAGTCGTTACTGTTGCAATTGCGCATGCTCACTAGCTCGCTAGTTTGAGCACTCTGGTAATGGCTTAGATACTACCACATGTGTAGTATTTGGGGCGGCTTTTTAAGCTTAGCCTCCATCCCAGTCTTCAGCACTGCACTGATGAGGCCCAGAAGGCCGAAACAGTACTGTCTGCAGTTGAATATTTAGAATATCTAGTTTAATGAGCATGTGGTTGTCAAAACACTCAGGGATATTTCATTACCTTCAATGAGCATCACGGCAAGAGAGGAGCAAACAAAAGCAATTCATCTTTCTTCGACCAGATTAGGGGCCAAAGCGCTTGTTGACACAGTTTCAGATTGCAGTTGTTTTGACGGCTGAAAAAGCAGACAGAAGACCTCTACTGAACGAATCTTTGACTCTGTTTTGAAAATAATTATTATCTTTCCAATTCCCAAATAATGATGTTCTGCTGGGAGCCTTACTCGCTGAATGCACCCCGGCATTTTGAGGATGAGTGTCCTGTGCATTTCCGTGTCTTTTGTAGACTACGATTTCTCTAAACTTTCTCTTAGGCATCATGTCTTAAATCTGTTCTTCGTAATATTTTTAGACTTAATCCCTCAAATCTGTACTCTGTTTCAAAACAGATGCATATACAATGCATATACACAATGCATATACAATTCAGCCCCGGGGAGACTCTCAGATAAAAATTAGGGGTTAAAAACGCGATTTTGGTACCTCTTAGGCTGTAAGCCTCAAAAGGTACACAGGGGGGACCTTTTTTGGTATTTTTTTAGAGTATTAAGCCGAAAAAAATATTACAGGAGATAATGCTTTGTTTTAGAATTGATGCCTCTTAGCAACACGAGGGGTTCATTTCAAAATTTCCGACGAGTACCCCCGTCCTTTTCATATGGATATTCCCCCCCCCCCCCCCCCCCCCGCCGAGCAATTCAGTTTTCATGAATATGTTTATCATGCCATCACGAGTTCGTCTGATTTCTGTTGGATTCAGGCGCAACATGAAAATAAAGATTTACGGAAAAGTCATCAGTCGTAAAGTTTGGCTTAAATCTCCTCGATCATCCAACTTTAGGGTGTAAAGGTCTTTGAAGCCCATATTTGCGCCTCCGCGTCGCGCCCAAAGTTGACATAACGCTGGCGTAATAATGAAATGATCAGTATCAGTGGGCCCCAGTGGGCACGCAAAGGCTGGTTAAGAGTGCTGTGGAAATCAGCCTCTGACATGTTTGCTAGCCAAATGAGCCTTGGCTCACCTCCTACCAGGGAGCACTGGATGCTAACGGAATTTAAAGACAGCTACCAAAACCGCTCTAACTAGGAGCCATACTATCTACAGCTTGGTTGACCGAGAAATCTTTCATAACATAGTACATGGTTTAAACTCAGGATTGTCAGTAGTCCGTACAGTGTGATCGTCCGGGTGCAGTGATCACACTGTACGAAATTTCACACAGCAGTTTCGAAAACAGCGCCTTGTTCCAAGAAATTTTGAGTTCTTTGAGACGACCTCATGTTCATCATTTTCAACAACAAATCCATCATAAATCGATACAAGATATCCTTGTCTGTTAGCTAAAGGAAAAGACGTCATTTTTGGAGGGGAGCCGATGCGCGAAAAGTTTGCCGATGGCTTCCTTACGATAGCCTGCGTCGCAAACAGCCTAAACCGCCGGTATACCGGGGTCCGTCTGAGACGCAGCCTACCTTACGATTGAGCGAATTTCTTCGCAAAAATTAATACTGATCGATTCACATGTAACGACACCCACGCAATGAACTGGGGACAATTATTTATCTTGGCTCAGGATAACTAAGAGCAACTAAGGCGAACTAAACGTCTGGAACAGGGTTGGGATGACTGTGGTAATTAACCGGAGGTGTGGACATGAAGACTGAGCTAACTCCGGGGGGTGAGTCACACCTTTGTGAAACACAAGTTCATGTCATTCAGTCAAATTAAATTACATCTACGTACGAACATCAACGTATCTAGACGAAAGAACCGCGTCTAAAAACGCTCATTAGAGTCACAGAACCAAGTTTATAGAGCCATACCAAGCACAGAGGCTGAAAAATGAAAGGAAATTTGCATATGGTGACAGCATTTCTCGTTGCGTTTGTACTGAACCGCGTGTTTAGCGCTCCAACAACACAGACATACAAAACGGTGAGATATCACTCAAATGAATGCAATAATAATGTAGTTACCACGAGTCTGAATGCAGAATTTTACATTTGGTTTTCATATCGTTAACGAAGGCAAGCTCTCTCAAAGGAAGACAAAGTACTTTGAGTCATAACTCGTTTCGGCCTGACGGCAATGGTAGGCTAGACATGAAAGTTCTGACAGTTCACTGACACAGCTCGTCATACATCTGATCTTGAGTTTCTTAAGCTGTTCATTAGAGAGCACATACTAACAACAAGAGACTTTGATCGAATACTGTTCCACCGAAAGCTAGGAAACTAAACATTTCAATAGTTTTCGAGCATAAATTGAAAGAATTTTTCCCGTGGGGATCTGTATCAGCTGTACACAACATTCAAGCCACTTTGCACTGGGTCACTATTGTGTTCGTGTCAGGAATATCGGAAAACACGGCTGCGGTGGATAGCGGCCTCAAAATTATGATGTTATACTGGATCACTACAATCATAGGATCTTATATGTAATTTTTGGTTTTTGCTGTATATGACCCTTTTTACAAAAGCAACATGATACGTTGTTTGTATAATGTAACATATTTTTTTTCAACGAGATTGAGCCCTGTCATGTTTTCCTGAACATCTTTACTTTTACCAAGCTGTATCGGCCCACACGTGGTACACGTTTTAGCTAACCGAAAAAAGCGACTTCGCGGAAGTTGTAACTCTCAAACTAGCGATAGATTGGTAAGAGAAGGTTGCTGGAACCAAAAGTAACGCGAGAAGTTACTTTCGACACTTTACCGCCTGCTGAGATCACAAATATCCCAAGTGAGCATTTTTATAGAACCGTACTTTTCAATATAATTTCAAAAAACGCTTGCCCTTAATTCCTCTGTATATAAGTTAGGTTGCCGTGACGTTTTGAGTGTTAAGTGTTTAAGAGCGATTTCAAAGAGCTTTGATTCACTGTCTTCCAAGGAGGGATACTCAGTTATTGAAGCCGGAAGGTGTGAAAATATTTTTGGGTTTAAAATTTTGTTACGTTTGCTGCTTTGGGTCTCGTCAGTTTCAGGCCAAGACCTTTTTTGGGTCCAACGATATGGCCTCATTGTTATACCTGAGAGTTGTGATTGTGATTGTGCCTCTCCTGTCACTCTGTTGAATTGGCTTTTCCTCAGTGTGGGAACTTAGCATGCAGTTCGCGTGCGTCAACTTACTTTCTTAAAGCGAGAGAATATGATATTTTTTAGCGAGAGGGGCAGTTAGGCAATTTTCCTACGCAATAATTTCTTTTCCTCAGCGTTTTCTGGTCGTACAAGTTAAGATTTGTCTAGAATTGCCTCGCTGTGCACTATTTTTTGCAACTTTTTTTGTAAATATCGTGGTTCATCCCTAATAATTCTTTTCACTTATATTTCCTCAGGCATCGTTTTTGTTGAAATTTGGCTACCTGGCAGAAGACAACGACAAGGTTGGAGGAGCATTGAGTCCAAACTCAGCAGAATTTAAGGCCTCGGTAAGGAGACTTCAGAGGTTCGGCAATATCCCAGTCACTGGAAAAATAGACGCAGCTACCATCAAACTCATCAACACTGACCGATGCGGCCTGAAGGATTCGAGTAACAGCGTCATTGGAAGATTCAATCTACAAGGGACTATCTGGAAGAAAAGAGTAAGTTCATCCCCTAACATAAAATAGAGGTGCAAAGGTTTTTGTTTCGATAGGTTTTTTTATCTTGCAATAGTCATAAGTTACGTAGTGCGGACCCTATTTATTCTAGCCTACTGCTGCATGGATCGCCCTGCATATCATATAAATAAAGATATGACTGACTTTTTCGCATCTCGCTCAAAACGGCTAAGGGGTGGAAACAGCAGCTCGAAGTCCACAGTTAGGAGTAATTTTAGTCGTTTCAAACCATGCCCTGCCCTTTTCATTCCCCTGCGATGTCACAGCGACCTTTAAAAAATAGGAACATCCCCCCTAAACCGGTAGTTTTCTCGCAGCCGTGATGACGTTAGACTCCAAAGGACGTCTGCGTAAAGGAGATTAGCCTATAGGGGTTAACTCAATAGGAACTTTTATTTTACTTGTGCTGTTCGTTCTGAATTATCCTTTTCTCTAAATATTGCAACTAGGCTAGGTATTTTTCGGCATTCGTCCAGGTCGTTCAAAGGCAAATAACGCTATCCACCGGGTTAATAATTCTATGAATAGCGTGGTTTATTTTGTTAACACTTCAGCGTTATCCACCCTTTGAAAAACTTGGCCCAGGCCGCTCGGTCTCTGGTTACCACTCAACATTCTTGTCTTTGTGCCCTTATTCTGCTATTTGAGAAGGCATGTGAGAGTGACAAAATTATTTTCCCGAGAACACTACAAAATGTCACTGGAAAGGGCTCGAGCCCATGCCTCTAGATTTCGGCGGAGTCCATTAGTCGCTATTGCATTTCCAACAATCTCTAGAAGTAATGATCAGATGATAATGTTATGATCCAATTCTACTTTGTAGGATCTAACTTACCGGGTACTTAACTTCACCAGAGGTATTTCAAGTTACACGCAACGGAGAATCTTCCGAAAGGCTTTCTATCTTTGGCAATCTTCGTCGGATTTAAGGATAAGAGAGGTTTACAGTGGAGATGCTGATATCCTCATAAGCTTTGTTCGTCAGGTGCATGGTGATCCTTATCCTTTTGACGGAGCAGGTGGCACATTAGCGCATGCGTTTTACCCTCACAGTAACAAAGGTAAGTATTTAATTCCTAATTTCCCTGCGTAGCAAGTAAGGTTTTACATATTATGACGGCATTATTTTGAACAAAATAGTGAGGCAAAAGAATCGAGAATTATACCGGAATAATAGTGACAAAAACTGGCTGATCCCGTGCCTTGGGCAGACCGAGAGAGATCTGTAACTACCTGGTTGTCTCAACATGACAGATAGCTTCAAAATTAGGCTTTCGCATACGGGAAGGTTTTGCTAATTCAGCATTCTTCTGCTGCACCTGAGCGACTTTTTTTCATTACTATTTTTTTTTCTCATTACTGGAAAACTCAGTTCGTAATAGTCAAGCCAGAGCAATGGAGAATTTCAATGAGGCGCTGCTCTCGCTTCGATATAACAAGCGCATTTTCTTTTTTCTTTCTTTATGTGAGCACAATGGAGCATAAAAGTGAGACTCTTTGAGCACCGAGCATTAGCATAATAGTGAAAAATTTGAGCACAATGCGTAAAACCCTATCAGCAGATGCTTGAGTACACGGCGCGAGCTGGAAGGGTGCGTGACGCTTGGCAAAGTGGCTCTTTCATTGTCCACGCGTGTGCACCGCTCCGGTCCCACGTGTTCTCTATTAAGGCTACTATTCAAGCACCTGCTACTTAAGTCATATTTCCCGGGCCCATCTAACTCTCTCACCTCTGTTTCTTCAGCGGAGAGCAGCTGAGGTATTTACCTCCCCCTTTACACACACTTCTTGAATAATATAGAGGAATTATTCTAAGGAGGTCGGCAACCCTATCGGTAAGATGGTTTAGGACTGAAGGGCTACGTGGTTTTTCATCGATCTTTTGTTTAAACACATTCTGTGTCAATCTCTGATAGGTTTATCTGGTGACGCACACTTTGACAACGACGAAAGATTTACGACAGGAACGAGTGACGGCATCAACTTGGACTGGGTGGCAGTTCACGAGTTTGGACACAGTCTGGGTCTTGAACATTCTGGCGTGCGGGAATCCATCATGTACCCTTGGTACAAAGGTTACATCGCTGATATCAAGCTGTCGAGTGATGACATACAAGGGATCCAGGCGTTGTACCCAAGTAATTATTGTTTAATACTGATGAAATGACGAGACTTAATTAACTTAATAAAAGGTTCCTGGCGCAGCATGGACGGGGGCACATCATTTGCAGCATTGACCCATACTTTTAGAGCGATTTCACAGAGCAGAAAGCCAGATATTCGAGCCCAAATTCGTAGTGAAGATAAACCTAGATAAAAGTTTAATTAAGACTGATTTGAGGCCACTTGATTTTTCTCAAAAACAGGAAGGGGGTACGTTGTGAGACTTAAAGAAGAAAAGAGATTTGCCGGGGGAGGAGAAAGTTTTGTTTTCTTGTCTTCTCCCTCCACCCTCAAACTTTTTTACGTCCATCCCGTCGTTTTTGCGTTCTTGTTAGATAGGATAAGCGCTGTTCAGCCATTAAGAAGAAAGATGGAGTGCAAGTAGTCTTTCTGTGGTCATTATTCAGTAGGTTCTGTAAAAGTTCTTGTTCAAATAACTGATTAACACTTTTGCGATAATTTCAGAGCCAACCGCGCGAAAATTGCCAACTCCAACTACAGTGAAGACTACGACTAAAGCTACCACGAAAGCCTCGACCAAAGCTACAACCACGCGCCAGCGGGTCACTCCTCGTCCCGCCGTCGTCACCCCTCGTCCCACTGTCCCGGATCTTTGCAGCAGCTCCGTTCGCTATGACACAGTGTTCGTGGGTCCAAATAAGTGGACATTCTTCGTTGTTGGAGACAGGTTCTGGCTCGTGGACAGGGCACTGCGTCGACGTGGTCCGTGGACCATCACAAGATATTATAGGCATATTAAGACCCCTGTAGATGCTGCTTACCTCAACAGACGGGGAAATGTGGTGTTCTTCAAAGGATCAGAGTAGGATATCACTTCAATTTGCATTTTTGAACTCATAATGGTGTCGGGTTTTTGATAAATTAACTTACATTGCATTTAAAGTTACATTGTTTTTCAGTGAATCTTTGGAACAAATAAGACCATAGTGATAGAGAGAAACCTAATGTTAAGAGTTTTAAAAAGAGTATTAAGAGCAAAGACCCAACAGTCTTAAGAGATAATTGTAACAAATGTGACATACGCTGCTAGGCCGCTATAAATTTTATATTTATATATACATATTTGATATCTTTTAAGTTCTTATATCATACTTAGACTAACTAAGTTCACACATTTCAGTAATTTATTTGTTTATTGATTTATTGATTGATTGATTTCTCTAGCTAAATTGTAAATAATTTTAGCTTTATGTAACTAAGATATATTTTAATGTGTAAATAGTGTCTCCAATTTGTTTTTTTTTTTAAGCTAAATACCATTGACACTCAAATAAAGTCTTTCTCTTATTCATTCATTCATTCAAACAGATTCTTTTCATATTTTGTTACCGACACTGTTGAAATGAGCTCCACCAAGAAAGCTAGGCTGTGTTCACCAGTTAATACACTCATCTAGGATCTTCCGTTAGAAGGTTTTAAACCACAAAAGGGCATGTGGTTGTCATTGTCGTTGTTATAATTGTTACATTTGTTTCGGTCAGGTTTTGGGAATATGACTCCGCAAGGAAATTAAAAGATTCTGGTCAGATCACACGATACGGCCTGCCTTCAGCTCTTGAAGACATGGACGCAGTTTTCACATGGGCGAAAAACAGAAAGACGTATTTCTTCAAAGATGAGCAGTATTGGCGATATAACGAGGATACACGGCGCACAGACCCAGGGTATCCCAGGAGAATTCGAAGCGCGTGGGGCTTCCCTGATTACATCAATGCAGCTGTGAAGTGGCTCAACAGCAGAACCTACGTGTTCCGGGGGAGGCAGTATCTGAAGCTACAGAAGGGGAAGGTTCATGTAGAAAGAGCTTACCCCAAGGTAATCGCTGACAAGTGGATGAAGTGCAACTCCAAAGGAAGAGGAATTCTGGATTCAGAGGACCCGTGAGACCTTCCCGCAAAATTGTCAAAACTTTCATTAATGATGAGTTTGACTTTTCTGTTAGTTCAGCCGTGAAGATATAAGACAGTAGTAAAATCCCTTAGGTGCAAATGTGTTATTATACAAACGTTTTACATTGATAAAACGAAACTATGAAGGTGGTAAGGGGTGGGGGTGGGGAGAATCTCGCGTTTCACGAAAAACAAAATGGCCTTTTGATATGAAGTTTATATGAAATAATTCATATATGAACTGCGCATCGCACCGGTATCGCGAAGGTCACGGGTTCGAATCCCGTTGAAGCCCTGATCTTTTTTTCAGGCTTCTTCTTTCCAATTGCTTAAATTGGAAAATTAACTGCGATGATCATTCTTCACTTTCATCTACTACCGCAGTTCATATATGAATTATTTCATATAAACTTCACATCATTTCACTCCTCACGGGAAAATATGAACTCAATTAATTGACCTCGCTCCCAATGTGTGGCTTCATAGCTCAGTTGGTAGAGCATCGCACCGGTATCGCGGAGGTCACGGGTTCGAATCCCGTTGAAGCCCTGATTTTTTTCAGGCTTCTTCTTTGCCATTGCTTAAATTGGAAAATTAACTGCGATGATCATTCTTCACTTTCAAGATGGTCTTTTCTCAGTTCACGGAAAAAAAAAAACCCTAGATATGTCGCGTATCACTGGAACATGCAAAATTAATGCGATTTTGAAAGTTAATTAATGTCCCAAGGACAACTTTGCTCGATAAGAGATAGAAGGAGAAACACGTTATACTGGAGACCGTGAATGTTGAAGGATCGAACGGATTTCCTTTCACGATTATGTAATGTTTATTACGCACTGACGGCGAATTGTTGGGGAAACCTAACAAATACTCCTAGCCGCTTCATGCTACAGAAACCGGGATAAGCTCCGGCAGCTATGAGCCATCGGCTCCAAGGCTTCACTCTACCAATGACGGACGTCAAAAATAATAGAAAAAGTAGTCCAAATAACGATTCACAAAGAAATTAACCTTTATTTCTCATTTTACACAAAACCATGAAATCAAACCTCACGAGAAAAAAAATTACCATTTCATATTTCACAGGAAAAAAATAAGGGCATTCATAAATCACTAAAGTACCCTTTACCACCGTCAACTATGCCATTTCAAAAAAAACAAAATTAATAATACGCAATACTTGCAGCCTGCGAAAACAGCCTCCTTTCATCGTTGAACCGGCTGCCAGTGATAGGAGGCGAGATATTGTAGGTAAACGTTTCAGTTATTAAACTGTAATTTGATTTGAAAAGTGAGTAGCCAGTTATGTACGTAAATTCATTTCATTGACGAATTCCAACAAGTGCCTTATTTTGTAAAAACAAAATTAAAGAAGAATAATTATGTATGGATTATTGACCAAGTGTGAGGTCAAGATGGCTGGATATTGGCCAAGTTCTTTTTTTGCGTGTTTATGGACCGAGACGGAGTCCATGTGGCTTTCGAGGAACTTTTTTTTGCGGGACACGACTGGTAGTCCTGAGCAGGCAAGATAACTCCATCTTGCATGCTCGGGTAGCCAATCACAGCGCAAGATTTGATTCATCTTGCCCGCTCACGGAGCTAGCCATATAATAAATGTCCTTATCTTTCTAGTTTTGAATGTATATTTCGTTGAATTTCTCGTTTGCCGGGATTTTGTAATCGGGTTCGTATTTAAGGGACACAGTCAAAGCACTGTTGCGATTATGACTGAATACCTTTCTCGTACTCGATTTGCTCCTAAAACCCAAGATTTTAGATATTTAGTGAATTGTTGGAGGGAAAACAAATTTTAATTAGGGATTAACGATGTTTCCAAAACACAACGACAGACGTTTTGAAAGTCTGCCAGACGTCTTCAATTTGACAGCGTAACCTGGTACATGCGTATTCCATTTTAAAACAGTCGAACCTCTCCACAATGGGCATGTCCCGCTTGTGCTCAGCAACTTTTGAGCAACTTTTGGCGTTTGGAAAACAGTTTAGTGGTTCTAGCAACCTCAGGAAGGTTTGCCTTTCTGGGCAACTTTTGAGCAAAATATAGGTTCAGAGCACATATCAAGCACAAAAAAGTCAACGGCTTCATAGCAACTTCAATTTATGCGAATTTCTTGAATTATCGACTTTCTGAACTTTGAACGGATAACTTGTCGCTTGACAATGTTCGGCAAGACGTCAAATGAACCAAGTGTTTTGTTCCGTTAGACTTAAGGGTGTCTTTAAATTTCGCCCATATTTTGCGTGCAACTCCTTAAAGCTAAGTTTCAAGCTATTTTTCTTGACTGATGTTGGCGATTATTGTGAAGAACAAAAACATAAAGCCTTTGATTAACGTTTATATAAAACTATTAAGAAATTTAGGTAGCAACTTTTTGAATTTTTGGTAATTTCTTAGCAACTTTTTGGCATTCCAGTGAGCAACTTTCCAGTATTTTACGATCACAATCGAGACAGGCGGACCCCACAACGGAGGAGAAAGTGTTCGTTGTAGAGAGGTGGCCAATTAATAAGGGGAGGCAGTGTCTCTTTAAAAATTGATTAAAGGAACATATTTAACATAGAAGACATGTCTTATTATCCACCTGCAGCGAATACCGTCCAAATAACAGTACAAATATACAGCGATATTGTACAGTTATTTGTACAGTAGAGCGCCTGTTTGCCGTACAGGTCGATCGGCGCGCGCACGCAAAACTGCCACACTCTCCCTCTTTCATTGATAAATTTATTGACTACAGCAGTTGGATAATAAATCTCTTATTAGATGTCTTGGTGTGCAGTATCGCTTTATATTTTTACTCGTTGTTCATTGTATTTTGACTCACCCTACGGGCTCGTCAAAATACGGCACAACTCGTAAAAATATACGGCGATACTACACACCAAAACGTCTAATAAGATATATATATATATTGTACTACATGTTTACTCTTTCGACTGCAAAGTGAATTCAGACGACATCTGGGTCATTGTGATAGTTTATACTTCATGCCAAGTCTAACTTCCATTTTCTGTTATTTTTGTGGCCAAAACCTGACACCTGTAGATCTTTTCTACGTTTCCTCGAGTTTTCTGATCTTATTACCTTCGCCAGAGAAAATCCGGAAAACCCCATAAAAAAAAAAAATCAAAATTTTTGCTGTCCTTAAAAGCGCAACATCAAACCGGGCGTCAAAGCAACATAACAACCCAGGTGATGAATTTATTTATTCTCGTCACTGTCAGTGCAATGTATCAGTACTGTATAGAGAAATTAAATGTTGACCAGGCGTACTGAAATAAAGAGGCAACGGTGATTATGCAATGTTACACGATTCGATCTGTTGCGGTGAGCTGCAGTCAGAAGCACTTCCGGTATGTGGACAAACATGAATTTGTAAAAGAACTAATTTCCGGTAGTGGGCAACTCGTTTAAAGCTGAGGGAATATTTCCAAGGCAGATTAAGGATTTCACAAGCTCGCTTAAAGCCAAACATAACTGGGCATGCGAAGGTACAGGTACATCCCAGGGACCATAGTCAAAAGAAGATTAATTTGAGCTCAACTACCCTTTCCCGGAAATAAAGATAAAGTCTTAAAAATAACCCGCTTTACAATGTTCTGAAGTGGGTGAATTAGTGCCACCCTTAAAACATTTTTAGATCAGCGCATCATAAGGGCGGATATTCTATTGTATTTTGCAAAGTGCTGGAAATACACTCTCAAAATTGAAAGCGGTTAATTCCTTTTTTAGAGCATTACCTGTAAAGCTGTCTTAGATATTGGTGAGGCTTTGCTCCCCAACAAGGAAAATTACATCATCCTCGCATAAAGGACTAGATTTATACGCGACTTATCAAACCTTGACCATAGAAATTATACAGCTTTATAAACATTAAACCTTCTTACAATTTTAGATATCCGGATTGCGGGAATGTTTATTTTCGAAGTTTTTCAATGCGGTTTTTGTTTAACATCGCAACTTGTCGGATATCCTGTACCTTCATAGCGTACAACTTTCATTTCCTCACCAGACAGCAGGACTATTGTCTTAAGGGCGGAATGCCAGCATTGTTCTTGCTTGTAAAAAGAGGAAAATGATTGTTTAATTTTCATTGGCTGTGAACTGTGACCTGTTCTGAAATAATACGTAATTGCAACTGACAACGAAAGCAGTTACTCGCAGATTTCAAGTACACCATACCCACTGAATGCGTTAAGAAGTCATTGAGCGGCTAAGACATTTTTGAACAGGAAAAATACAAGCGTTACTACTTCGACATCTTTAAATATGAGAGCACTAGCTCTGGCGTGTTTGGTTGTAGTGTTCGCACTCGTATCGGCAAGACCTGCCGCACTACCGACAAACGTCTTGGTAAGTTTTGATTTGAAATCCACTTGTTCGGGTTCAATACTTAAAAATAAGAACATATTCGGGTTTTCTTACCAGCTGGGAACCGGCTGTTTTCTTCGTCAAACTGGGATCTATGTCTAGAAAAATTTCAGAACAGAAATAGCTTTTCACGCCTTCGCATAACAAGTCTGTGTAAAGGTCTCCTTCTGTTACACTGTAATTATGCCTTCGAGAACTAACGTTTTCTGAAAATTAAATTCAGTCATAGTCTTGAAGAAAACTTTTTGTCCGCTCTTTCGCAAACCCCATGCAAATTGTCTCAATCTGTCTGGGTTTCATACCGTTCACATGTAGCACTCTTTCAATGTTTCAGCTCGTTTTGAAGGCGTGCATATTGAGGTTCTTGCTTCAAGCTGCGTTAATGTTTTTTGACTTAATTCATGACTTAACCGGCAAAAGAAAGAGAAAACGGAATTTTTAACTCCAAAATAAGTTCTGCAAAATTGAAAGTTTGTTATATTCAATATTGCCTAACAAGCGCTAATATCGTTCTGCTCACGTTGAAAAAAAAAATTCACATATTAATGAATTGGCGTGAAAAAAATTCATATGTTCAGTCATGAGGAATGTATTTCACGCAAAGGAATTTCACTTAACAAAACATGTTCGTTTAGAGCTTTCCTGTGCTCACAGATTTGACGACAAAAGGACGGATTCTCTTAATGTGATGTCACGCATGACGTCAATTATGTGATGCTCTCTGCGGGGCCGAATGAACAAAATGTACAGAGCAAACAAACTCCTACATGTGCGGGTGGAATATCACGAAAGTATGTGTCAAATATAATAAACATAGCAGTTTTCGATAGTCTTAAGTTTTGCGTGAACTGCCGGATCCAAACTAAGTTAATTTTGAACAGCTGTAGGCCTGCAACTTTCATTATCAATGGCTTTGGTTCAGAGCGGAGCAAGGGAAAAAATCTCAATAGTTCCGTTATATCTAGACTTGGTAATTATTTCTGAGGCTGCGGAAGCTCTCTCCGCGAATAAATAATACTCTGAATTGCCTCCGTGGCCATCAAAATAGACCAAACAAAACTACGATCATTGTGTGACTCATGGGAGTGGAAAGAAAAGTAATTTATGCAGTAGGAAAGTGAAAGGTGTTCGGTTTTTCCTACGCCGGAATTGTTTGAAAGATGTATTAAACAAATGATCAATATAAATACTAAGTGGTCGAATAACGACATTGCAGAAAAAAAGAACGTTCATTGTGTCTGAATTTTTGCGGTCGGTTGTTATAAATAACTCATGGCTGGTGAACAGATAATACAAAGACATATTCACATTCCTTTACGGGTTATGTTAGAAACAGTGACTAGTGCAATAAATGTCGAAATAGCGTAAAGTTTCAAATTTAACGACCACTCGAAAGAGGTGACCGCAAACTTAAAGTCGACTGGTTGTTAAGAGTCAATGAAATAACAGATGTAAGTTGTGTTCAGGCCATGGAAACAGAGACAAATTGTTTGAAACGACGTTTTTTCAAGCCAATATTTTACTTTCATTCTTATGTAGTACAAACTCTTCTGAATAACTCTTCAAACTCTTCGTTCTCCTTTTCATCTTTTTCCGTCCAGTTCTAGTTTTTGTCTCACCTTTTTTTGAAGAAAAGGAATATTTAAAGTTTAAAATGTCAATTCGAAACGCTTGTCGACCACTTAGCGGAACTCGTCTAAAAGTAGAGCATGCACAATACAATAGGCATTGGCAAAGTGCTTTGAAACCACTTTCAAAGTTCAATGGGCCGTATGAAACTAAAAACCGTTAGCTTTTCCCAGTCCACCATATATACTTAACTACTGATCGATCATAATAAAATCCTCTGGAAAAAGAAACATTTATTTAGTTCAGGAGTAATCAAATGCTATTTCAGTTCAGGGTTCGGTTAACTTGAAGTCGATTTCATAATAACTCTGTGGTGCAACAATTAATCTGTGGTGCGACAATTAAGATTTTGGACAAATTGCGGACCGTCGGGTTTTTAAATTTGTCTATAAGTATTATACGTCCTGAAGCTACTCTAAAATTCAGGAAATTAATCTTCAAATACAAGAAATCGGCAAAATCTAACATTTATGTTTCGAAAAAGGTTATATTTAGTTTGCCAAATGTCGATCTGTTGAGTGGTTCCTTCGTATCTTACATATATTTTTCAATCATCAGAGGTATTTGGAGAGATACGGCTATTTGTCTCCTACTGATGTGAAATTTGGACGAGTGAGAAGCAAATGGAAGCTTTATCAAGCTGTGAGAAATCTTCAGCGCTTCACCGGGCTGAATGAGACGGGAAATCCCGAAGACCCGAGTACTGTCGACCTGGTTACTAAGCAACGCTGTGGTTTCCGAGATCTTGGGAAAACGGCACAGTTCCGAAGAAAGAAGAGATATTCTCTTCATGGGACTTTTTGGCATAAAAATGTAAGTCTTTCTCTTTCTCGGATGACTAACTTAATTCAGGCTGCGGTATCTTGAAATGACGGAAACAAGTCCGTCCCTTAATCTCAGACTATGGAAAAGTGAAGATAAATGTTTTTCTCCGATAGCAGTCCCCAGCTCAACCCCAACTCGACATGCCATATGCATAAATCTTACTTATAATTCACCTGCCATTTTGTTAGTCTCAGGCCCCGTCCACATTACGCCAGAGAAATTTGAAAACGGAGTTTCCACCCCGAAAACGCATCAAATGTTTTCTGTCCACACTACGCCGGAGAAATTTGAAAACGTTACGATCACTGACGCGGCAGAAAAGCTGAAGTGCACCATTGAGAGTGAGGGTTCATCACATGATTATCAAGACCTCATCGTTTTCGAAAACCTCCGTTTTCAAAACTGTTTTTCGTCCGCACTAAAGCGCAAGCCCGACGTTTTCAAACCTCTCCGGTTTGAATAACGTTTTCGAAAAGCTCTTTTTGTTACGGATTAGTGTGGACAGTAGACCTAACCGCTGCATTTCCCCGGCGTAGTATGGATGGGGCCTTAACCTATTAACTATGTCGAATTCATTTGAAACAATTTGTTAATGTACACTACGTGCCCCCACAATCATATAAAATCCGGTGGTCGTTATGTTTTACTTGAATAAACATTTATTGCATAGACATGAGTGCTTTACCGGAAATACACCACTCAAATAATTCATACGTAACTACATCCGGGACCCTAGTGGTTTATTTTCCATATCCTTACTAGTGACGATATTGATAACGTCATTTGCAGCATTTTTTTGTCACGGTCATTTGTGTGGCGGAGACAAGCGACAGCCGGAAATATGTCTGTGTTCGCACGCTACATTTGTGCAATCTGTTAATTTATCGATAATTTTAAAATAGAGAGAAAATTCAACCGTAGCTTAAAGATTTTTAGTGTTTTGCACACTTGCTGCGCGAGTTCGTAAAAAATGTTTTAACCACTCCAAAATAAAATTCGTATCTTCAAGCCGCAGTCTAATATCCTCCATGTATCTAGTAATTCTTGTTCTCTGTAATTTCAATTTTTTTTTTTTTCATTCAGAGGTTAACCTACAAGATGGCAACTTACACTTCAGACCTTACGCGCCAACAAGTCGACAATACAATACAGTCTGCATTGAGCATGTGGGCAAAGGTTTCTCCGCTGACCTTCTCAAAAGTGACCGACGGACCCGCTGACATTGAGATAATTTTTGAAAATAAGAAAGACAGAGGATATTCGTTCGATGGCAGAGGAGGAGAACTTGCCTATGCCTACTTCCCAGGAAGCAATGCAGGTAGGTTTGGGAAAAGAAATTTTATTTCTGTTTTATACATGGCTTCCAGGCTAATCGTACAAAGGCAAAGTCCGCGTATGAGCCAAGTGGCCCATCAGGCCGGAGCTTATCCCGGTTTCTGTAGTATGAAGCGACTAGGACAGGACTAGGAATATTTCTACTCCCCCCATGGATGGGAAGCTAGTCCATCGCAGGGTTACCCCCAGCATTAAATTCGCCGGTACCGTTATTGAACTTCGACGTATACGCTCAGTCATACTGAAACCAAGTTTTTATCATTACGTACGCGCCGTGCCTACGGACGGATTGATGAAGCCATAAAACAAGAGTGGGCGCTAGTTCGCATTTCATACATGTTCAAATTTTTTTCCGACTCCAGGACGTTTTGGAGATCTCCATTTTGATGACGAAGAACTATTTACGGTTCACAAAAGCCAGCCAGGGGGAGTGGATCTAAAATGGTTGGCACTACATGAACTGGGGCATAGTTTGGGGCTGGAACACTCCTCAACGAAAGGCGCCATAATGTACCCGATTTACAGTGGTTATCATCCGGGACTGGAGCTTCATCGAGATGATATTCTGGGAATTCAACAGTTATATGGTAAGTTTACTCTTACATGCAATTTTTGTCCTAATCTATCTTTCTGTTGATGTTATCTTTTGTGTTGTATACATGAAGACAATAGCAATGATCAAGCTCGGTTCATTGTGGACAGGTTGTCGCCTCATTTTCTCTTGGAAGAAGTGAACAAGGGTCTTTTATTAATGTTCCACGAGGAGATCAGACTCTTATCCCTCTTCATATCTTAAGCAGACCCTGAGAAAAAACGCCCTCATTTCCATTGTAGCTGTGCGCCACACAACTTCGTTCCCAGGGTCTCTCATCTTCCGGTCCCCTGGAGCGGGAGAGGCCCCGGACGATAAGAGACCCTCGGAACGAGGACGTGCGTAACAGCCTCCAAGAGGAAAAACCTCTCCTGCAATTACTCCGGCTTTTCTCTTCAAAGGTTTTCCGTCCACTCTACGGCTGATTTGAGAAGGCAACAATCACCGGAGGGGAAAACTTTGGCAGGGAAATCACATGATTATTGTGAAGTCATCGTTTTCGAAAAGCTCCGTTTTCAAAACGTTTTTCGTCCACACTAAAACGCGAAACCGGCGTTTTAAAGTTCCTCCTGTTTGAAGAGCGTTCCGAAAAGCTCCTTTTTCGTGACGGATCAGTGTGGACGGTAGGCCTAACCGTAGGAATATTAATAAAGCTGCGTTTTCAAATTTCTCTCCCTCCTCTCTTAAAAGTATTCTGATTCATTCAATATGTTAATTGACACCTCGCTGATTTTACGTCACTAGGTAAACCCTCAATCAACAGGGTCCCGCCAACACCTCACCAAGACCCGACCCAGTCTCCAGGAAAACCCAATCCATGCACCAGTACGCTTGATGCCATGATAATGACAGCTGATCGGACCACCTACGCATTCAAGGGCGCGTATTTCTGGCCGGTTGGCGATCAGGGAGCTTTCACTGGCGCTTTGAAAATATCACAGTTCTGGGATGGACTCGAAAATGATATCGATGCTGGATACACAAGACATTATGATAGACTGACGTTCATTTTTAAAGGATCAAGGTTCCTATTTAACTTTAAATGTTACTAATTACTTATTATGCGGTTCACAGTGGTTTTCAATCGAGTGCTGAAAGTAATCAGGCAATTTTCTTGCATTATTTTGGTTTTACTTTTGGTTAGGATTGGCCAGGAAGTCTAACTGGTAGGTGACTGGTTTGATTTTGGTTTTACGACTCTCAATTGAAAAAAGCTCTACAGGGACAAAATATCTAATCAGGGTTCTTCATTTCCTAGTACTTTATGTAGTCGTCGGAAAAGTACCTCGGCAGATCTTCAGGAAAGGTTCTGTAAATGTTTACATACATTGACTACCTTGATGTTCTCTTGGCATTGATTAGACCTAATAAACTGCCCGAAAATCTTTGGGCAATTCGGAAATTGCTGTAAAAGCTCCTTAGCTATTTCGCTATTTGGGAATCCCAAAATTTTTAACTGGCCTTTGAAAATATTCGAAAATTGTCGGCACGAAACATTTGCAAGCTAGACTGTCTGAAACTATTGGCTGAAACTATCTTTTTATCGGAGACTATATTTACTTGCAGGGTATTTCCATAGAAAACCTTGGAAGAACCATTAAGTATTCTTTTACTCCGTTTGCAGATATTGGACGTACTCAAACCGAACACTGGTACAAGGGCCGAGAAACGTTACAGAGCTGAACCTTCCCGCTGAAGTACACAACATGGATGCGGCTGTGGAATGGGGCGCAAACGGGGAGTTGTACATATTCAAAGGCAGCATGTTCTGGAGATATAACAACTATAAAAAGAGTATTGACCCTGGATATCCTAAGACTATTCAATCCGTGTTGCCAAAGTTACCTAGCCACATCGAGGCCGCACTGCAGTGGAAAAATGGAAAGACGTACTTTTTCAAGGGGGCGGAATATTACACCTTAGATGACGCATCTGTCCGAATTCGGAAGGGATATCCTAAGTCGATATCAACTTATTGGATGGGGTGCTCTCCAGTCGGGCTTATTGGCGGGAAAATATCACCTTATCGGTCTTCACTATCTTCGATAGCAACTCGCAGCGTTTTTCCACATGCGGTGGAATTCGTTTTGTTCGCGGTCTTTATAATAACATCTGTTGTACAGTTTCACTGATTTTTTTGCCCAGGGGTGTACAGTCTCATCATCTGATATGGGCTAGTGACTTTCACTGATGTTGATATGACAACTTTCTACCAGTCAATCGATCATATGGCCAGCCGTGGCCACAGTCTATCAGTCAGTCAATCCATCCAATACAATGCTTTTGAGTGGTCTACCTTGAATTTCCTCTCACACGAGTCTCTAGGCGAGTGTGTATACCGAGGAAATAACTGGGATATTCCATGGCATACCATGAGAAAGCGTCGCATAAGTATTTTATACCATGCCGTATAAAATACAGTGGTAACCACACAATCAATGCCGCATACGCGCGGCGCATGATGGGAGGGTTGGATGTGATACTGTCGAATAGACAACGGCTTCCTTGTATTCTGATTGGTTGTATTTCCTATGGCATGGTATAAAATGCAAAACAATGCAACGTAATGCAAAGCAATGCAATGCAAAGCAATGCAATACAATACCTTTTATTTATACAAGAAAACAAATTGAAGTTGTCACTTATAGGGTCGTTTTACTAAGTTGAAATGCTACTTTACAAATACCAATTAAAAAATTCTAAAATGTTACATCAAAGTTATTGCCTTCAAAATTACCGCCACATGTTATCGCACTATTTTATTTCGTAGCGTTACCTGGGTATTGCCATTAATCAATCATTCAATCAAACAATACTATAATTAATATCACTATATTGTCCAGGGCACCTTCGTTTGGTTTTTTTAAGTACTGTATTCAGAGCAGTTTGCTGCGGTTTGTTCAGAGAGCCTAGTTGTCGCAAACTACGCTCCGTAGCTATTTATTTTTAACACTTAAGCATACAATATTCTTTCAGCGAGTCAGTATGTAAGATAAGCAGACTAAATCATCATTTAAAAACAACTATTGCGATGTATATATAGAGTATATTTAACTATTGTATGACAATGCGCACTTTATAATTAAGCATATGTTTTCCACCCTTATATAAACAGTGAATGATATGTAGACCTGCAATATAGTCCCCTGTCAGAAGAGCGACGCAGGGCTGCTTTTAAAATCCAGTCATGCCACAGGACAAAATTTGCTGTACATAATTTATGGGAGACCTTTAATATTAACTGTAGTGCGTATGGGATGGAAAGTCATGTCGTGTTTTAATTGTAATGCAGTTAAAGAAATTTAATTCTTCGTAGAATTGTTTAAACCTTCAGTGCAGGTAACTGAGCATATCACTATTTATGTTTAAGCAAACCAATGCCTAAAACGTTTTACTTAATTTCTCACGCGTGTGTACATTTTTTCATTCATTTGCTCTCTTCTCATGGAATTAAACAACAAACGAAAGTGTGCTGCGTCCTGTGTTTACTCGCGTTAGTGTCGATCTCCAATGCAAGTTGGAGATGAGCTGACGGTGATACTGACAACTCGACGCGATTCAGTACGTTACCTTTTCTGCCATTTTAAGTGATGTACCATTTTCCAAACCCCCTTCCCCCACTTTCCACAACCTCTTTCCCCTTACAATGCTGAAAGCCTCTGACTACAGAACTCAGAGCTAGCCCACTTGTCCATCGATGTACATGCAACAAGCGCAACGTTAGCTTACGGGTTTGCTCAGAGTACCGGTAATTTGATTTAGCCACTGTTCTGTTAAGATTGCAGTTAGTTTAACTGAAGCGCGACTGAGCTCTGAATTCATTAGTATTCTGATCTGCAATTATACTTAAGCCGACATACTGTTATATGGCTGATTATTTCTTCTTTTACTGCAGAATAAAGCTTCCATTTCTTCTCCACTGCCAAAGTTCAGATTTGTTGCTTTTGTTTTTGTTTGTTTGCTTGTTTGTTAGTTAGTTAGTTTGTTTGTTTGTTTTTTGCTCGCGTGCATGCTTCTGTTCGCTGAAATCTAATTGTCTGTTCCTATTCAGGAATATTCAGTTACCTGATCGCCGGAGTCTGATCCTAAGTGCTGAAAGTTGTATTACTCTTTCGCTTACGTGAGCCGTGTTCGTAGGTCATCATACTGAATTAATCATCTGATCACGAAAATATATAGGGCAGCCGTTCAGTATTGTCTTGGCAAATTTCTGTTTAGGAAAGCTTGGAAAATCACCCTGACAAAAACAAAATAAGAGAGGTAATCGGTTGGGACATCCTGTTACAACTGGCACGAGCTGAAACCAATGAGAACGTGCCGGAACAGCGTAGGAAGCCATTGGGAATATCCGGGAGAGTGCGTGCCGTGTAGATAGCCACACTCAGGAATCTTTCTAAGATGAAAATTGCATTGCAGTTCGCGTTGACTCCCTTTGAGCTTAGCGTGGGAGTTTAGACAAAATAAAGTCAGAGTCTTACAGATAATGGACACACATTGAAGAAAGCCTTGAAAGGTTAACCTAAAGGCACATATTTGTAGGCTTTATTTGGTATTTCTCTTCTCGCACATTACAGGAAGTCATTATTTAGGAAACCCAACACGAGACGGAAAGTCTAACTGTCTGGACAACTTTGAGCACGTGAGCGCTTGTGCTTTTTGAGCACGCCAATAAATACTTATCTGTTAAATTTATCTACGTATGTTCTTGCTGGAATATAACCTCTAGTTGTTTTAGTTCAGTTCGAAGTTTTGCCATATTAAGTAGTGTTTTAATAGCGGTATTAAAAAAGATAATTAACTAGGCGCCTTTTAATTGGTGTTGACTGCAGGCCGCAAAGGAAAGTAACCATCAATGCTGTTTTCTTAGCAGGGAGTATTAAAGCTTATTCACCTTGTTGTTGACACTCACATCCGGCTTGAAGCACGGAAATTGACGATTTTAAATGCAAGCCGTTTTTGGTGATTCTCAATTTTTTTTGGCTTCCGGAACCTGTTTCTGTTAAATAGTTTGGTCATCGTATCACTTAGACATGCGCAAAAGATTGTTGTTTCTCTTTTAACACCTCAAAGGTACTCTGCAAAATAACCTGTACTCTATTGTTGTTGTTATTCAGTTGTATTCTATCTTCCCCTCTGATGAGCAGAGGGGAAAAATTTTGAAAATCTTTAGGCCTTGACATAACGGTTAGGCGGTAGAGTTTATAATGTAAGAAATAAGTGGCCGTGAGAAGTTTTATACTTGGGTGAGGGAAGACCCCGCTTCTATACTCAGTAACACAAAGGCCCCAGTCATTAGGTCTCCGCTCTTATACTGGTAAAGAGCGAGCGCGAGTGCCAGTTGTCATATAGTGCATCTAACCCACCTTCAGTTGCTTATAGAGACATGTATTCGCTCTTGTGTATTCTGGCTACTAAGCAAATATTTTCTTTCCGTTAGCGAGTGAAAGCAGTGTCTGGCGAGACGGGGAAAACTTTAGCGGAGGAGGGAGGGTAGGGTAAGAGTTGCAACGCGCTCTTGAACAGACTTCCATGCAGTCAGGTTTTTTGGTGCAAAGATAACTCCAAAGCATTACTGATTATCTTTGTGCCTGCTTGTCTTACCCTTTCTAATCTCTTGCTTCAAAGACTGAGAAATCTATAATCCGTGAACTGCATGGCGAGAAAAGAAACACGTGAAGCCAGTGACGACAATAAATGACGTCACAGAAGCTACTACAGCCCTACCCTGCCCGCCCGAAACGCGACAAAAGCGGACATAAGAGTCCTCTTGTATATACAAGTCTGAACGTAGCGTTCCATGTTCGATCAACTACAAAATACTCTTTACTGATTTTGTTAGAATTTCAGCATTTTTCTTGAGAGAATTCGCCTGTACAGCAAGGCCACTTGACAGGCAATCGTGTCCTTCTAGTTGCCTTTCACAACCGTAAGCTGCATGCAGCACTGAACCGAATTGCAATGCGCAGTTAGCACCTAGAACATTATTCACAATGTAAGCTTATGTACCCAGAGCTAACCAGCAGCTAGAACTGAAATAGGCAAGGCATTGGTGCAGTAAATCACAGGGTCTTCCCCTTTTGCGCTGATAGCTCGACAAAAACTGGAACAACTGATAAAATAAGGCCGGAAACTCTCAATCGGACGGTGAGCAGCGATTTATTTGTTTGTTATTGCCACAGTCGGCATTTAGCTCACATCGAATAGTGTCCAAATAAGTCAACTTGATAAACAGCGTGATAAGAAATGAAATACTGTAAGAAAACAGTAGACGATGAGTTGTGCTTTCATTAACTTGAATACTGGACTCCGGTTTCTGCTCACACCAAATAAGAAGAAACTCGGCAAACTAAATACTGTAATTAATAATTGACCTTCTGCTTAAAACGTGATAGTAAAACGATATAGCCCAAACACACTGCCCAGACAGACAATAACTTTATTGCGTATGCAATAAAATGTGATCCTTTGGTGACTACATAACAAAAATGGACAAGTTAGATTTTAATTACCGTTCAAATGATTTTGTTTTGAGCAATATTTGTGGTTTTAACAGGAGCAAGGAGAAAACATTGCAACGAAATAGATCTCGCTTGAAACTTTGCTTTTAAATGTTGACTCATAGCAACCACGCAGAAGCTGTTAAAGAGGTGAACCTGCGATAACAAAATGAAAGAAAAATGTTTTACCTTTCGATAAGGGTAAAATTCACGCCTTTTCAGATTCAACAATGAAAATAGATCTAATTATACTGATTAGGTCAAAAATCGCAATATTCGCCTTGCTTCGTTTTGGTGTGGTTTTATTTCTAATTGCTTATTGTCTTTCATGGAGGAGACGACAAACTGTATCTACCGGAACACAAACGAGGAAAAAAGCTTTGTCATCGGATCAGCGATAGACGAACAGTGTACGCAGAACTTGAAACAGATCGTGTGACTTCCGACTTGCACGATAACTTGAAGGGTATCCATTTTCGCCAAATATGGGAGTGAAATAGCACCCGCTTATTTCTGGCGGAAGTGTATCTTGTTACGGTCAATGGGTTATAAACTGATGAGTCTTCACTACTCTTTTAGAGTGGTAAACACACCTTTTCCTGTTCTCGTTGAAGCTGTTTTGCAGAGGCACAATCTTATCGACGAACCCAATATTTAGTTTGCGGTGGTGTTGGATATTCCTAGTTGGCATTGATCCACGCGAAGGGAGGTTTTCGCTTATATAAGGACAGAACTTTCATTTGTGACACCAGACGATAGACGAAAGACAAATCTACATCTGTCTGCAGCGGCAACTTTCGGTGTTGAAGGCCGAGCATTTTAAAATAGTGGCAAGTGTTTAGTATTGTGGAGTAGAAAATGGCGTACACAGAAAATTTTGGTCGTCTGAGGACGGCACTTCGGTTAATCCTCGTTGTGTGCTTCTCCTTTTGCCTCCCAAACCTCGTAGATAGTAGTCCACTCAATTCAAAGAAAGTTGCGGAAGGAATTGTAAGTATTAACTTTATCCTTTCCTCGTAAGTTCATTATTTTATGTCACCTTGTTATTCATAATTTTCCAGTGTAGTTCACGAAGTTGGCTCAAAATTTTTTCCCTACTATTTAACCATTGAAGCATGTTTCGCCTTTGCGTCATTTGTCACGGAAATCAAACCGTGACATGATACAAACGAATAGAAATGCAATCTGCAGCGAAATGATTCTAAATCTCTTCTTTTTAAAACTAATACATTTATCAGATATAATAATAAAGACCAAAATTTTAATTTTACAAACATTTCTCGTCAGAAACGTCTTCATTTTTCGGTGCAAATATTTCGGAAGATGCAAATTGGCCGACTTAAAAAGATTGAACGTTACATAAATATTAATATAAACAGAAGAAACACGTTTGTAAAATTAACAATTTTCGTTTTGTATCTGAAACTGTGACTTTCCTGCTGTCCAGACCTTTTGGTAATGTATATTTATCAAATTGATGGTATGAGGGCATTTTCTAAAATCGAAATAATCATTGCATTTATGTAACGAGTATTTCGTAGTCAGCGTAGTTTGGTTCCAGAATTATCTGGTTCAACAACATATGACGTCATGCTCTTGAGCATTAGGTTTACATGATTACTAATGAAATATAAAACCCGTCCCCGAATTAAATTGACCGTAACTTGACTATTAGAAGTGAAGTAATGCGAGAATTATGCAAGGTACGTAGTGCGCGTTTTCACGATTCACAGCAAATGGAGCAAACGTGACCCTAGCTTTCTGCGTTTCCTTCTCGGCTTGAAATTCCGCTCTTAAGAGCTGAAAAGGAAATATGAACTCTTCCAGACGAGATCTTATTTAAATCTTATTTAAATAACGATTCAAGACTATTTCGATTTCTTTGTCTTAGTTTTGTATCTACCATGCCGTGCTACTTTTAGCACTGAAAACACGACGTCGTCTTTATATAGTTACCGCGTGACTTTCTATATGTTCATTGGCCTGTTGCCACTTTTGATCACTTTTGCGTTTTTAAGTTGAGTCAATTAAGAGCCACTCGAGATAAGACAGTCTAGCAGGGAAACGAAATGAAAGAAAATATTGAAGCTACATCACGAGGCACATGACAACTGAACAGAAATTGTCTGTGTTGTAAAAAATCCAATGTTAATAAATAAATAGAAATCTTGGCGGAAGTTACAGAAACGCTACGTCACCAGAAAGAAACACTAATTAATTGAACTAGTATCATTATTTGGATTTTTCGGTAACATGACATAATCTTAGTTTTGTTTGTCCAGCAAACACATACTTGTGCGAACAGATGGTTGTATTTTATAAACTTCAAGATCCGGCAGTATTTTGACTATAATTTATGTTGCATATTGATGACATCATATTTATGACGTAACTCATGGTAACGCCTTTTTGGAGGTACAGACTCATTGCCTCCGCAAATTTATAGATTCTTTCATTATAATTTAAAAGCAATAATTATACTTCTATAAACAAACATTCATGATTTATTACCTTTTGCACTGTAGGATTATTTAACAAGATTTGGCTATTTGGTGACTGATGATCCCAGAACGGGGAAACTTAGAAGCCAACAAGATTTAGAAAAATCCATCAAAATGTTACAGCGTTATGGTGGTTTACCGGAAACAGGCAACTTAGACGCGGCTACGATTAAGCTCATGGGAGAATCCCGTTGTGGTGTGTCGGACTTTGGTAAGACGGATAACACTCGAAGAAAGAAGAGATACACGTTGCAAGGGTCACGATGGAAGAAACACGTAAGAAAATGAAAATCTTGCGTTACTCATCTTCAGGTTTTTTCCTATGGCGTTTTATTAAAAATGATTCTTCGGACTTGATGATGTTAAATTTTAGAATTCAGATGCATCGGAAAGCTCTTTCTATATTCAAGGGCACTTGAACTCAAAGTTCATGTGGGGATCCATGTCAGAAGTATTTTTGCGGCAAAATTTCATTTCTGAAATACATGTACTCACAATACTGTATTTAAGCTCGGCAAGAAATCCCGTGACACATTTTCCTCACCAAAAAATAGGAACTAGCTATGTTGTCTGTTTGGGATCTTCGGTTCATTGATTCATGTATTTTTGCATAAAAATTGATCAAAGTGCGCGGCAAAATATATTCAGAATTCATGGTTATGGTCCACTGGTTATAAAATTAATATTGTTTTACTCTTTTTGACAGGATCTGACATACAAAATCAAATCTTTCACATCAGACATCAGGGACACTGAGAAACAACGGCAAACCTTCAGAAAGGCGTTCAAGTTATGGAGTGATGCAACCAATCTGCGAATTAACGAAAACAGATACGCTGATGATAAAGACGTTGATATTCACATCAGTTTTGAGACCGGTTACCATAGTGATGCTTACCCGTTTGACGGAGCAGGCGGAACTTTGGCGCATGCGTTCTACCCTCATAACAACTTAGGTAAGTGAACAAACAAACAAAATACAAACTTGGTATTTCCGGTTTAGCGTGAGATAGTGTTATCTATCTGAATACCCTAGCCTTGGCTCGCAGATTTGTACATACAGGGAAAGTTTATATTTTATTAACAGAAAATTGTTTACAAGTTCTATTGAGTTTGAGCATTCCAAAAACCCCTCAAGATCGGAGATAAAAAGGTCAACATCCCACGTGGAAGAAGGCGTATCATGCTACATGTCAGTTCACGCTTGTTTTTTAAAGCTCTTCGGAGTTGAACTCGGATCTACTGCATTCATTTAAAACGTTTTATCGCAGACTACTCTCCGGCCGGCATTTCAAGTCAGTGGAAAAGTTCGTCATTGTTAGCAGGAACTAGGAACTCTCTTTGGCAGCTTTTAAATCATTTTATTCTGTGATTTAGGTATACTTTTTGTACTTTTAATTGATTTTATCTCTTATCTCTTGTATTTTTATTCGTTATATTATCTCATAGTTATGCCATAGTTTTAACATCCGTATTGTACATAATTTTTAGAGGGGCACTGGTTTGTTAGTATTTTTATACTACTTTAGTGCTACCCTCTTTAAACAAAGTCTTTACTTACTTACTTACTTACTTACTTACTGGCAGATCGTAGAAGTTAAACTTTTTATCACCACCTATCTTATTATCAATAGCCAAGAGCAACGGAAAGTTTAATAACGATCTCTTTTTTTTTGCAGGCTTATCGGGTGACGCGCATTTTGACGATGGTGAGCGATTCACCATAGGAGCAAAGGACGGCATCAACTTGGACTGGGTGGCGGTTCACGAGTTTGGACACAGTCTGGGCCTGGAACATTCCAACGTGCGGGAATCCATCATGTACCCTTGGTACAAAGGTTACAAGGAGAACATCAAGCTTACCTATGACGACATACAAGGAATACAGGCGCTTTATGGTGAGTTAAGTCATGCATACGGAAAAAGTGGTCCATCAGGCCGGAGATTATCCCGGTTTCTTTAGCATGAAGCGACAACATGTAGGAGTACTTCTACTCCGGTACCCATTTTATACACTTGGGTGGATGTACAAATCTGTATGTACATAAAGGAAAGAAAATCTCTAAAGAGAATTTATAGCTGGAGTGTAGAGAAGAAAGGACTAACCATGGCACGGACAATTTTTCTGATTTTCCAAATCAATTTATTTCAGGGAGACCAGCACGGCCGACAAATCCTGCAGCGGCGACGCCGAAACCAGCAACTACCAAGCCTCCCGTCCCTGAGGAAAATGATGTCTGTTCTATGAGCTCGTACGACACGTTCTTTCTTGCCCCTGACAAGAAAACGTACGCGCTGAAGGGTACGCAATACTGGATCATCTCATCTGGGAGCGGTGCAGGCCTGGAGAGCGGGCCTCATAGAGTGACTGATTTGTGGAAGGAACTCCCGAACAAGATTGACGCTGCTTACAGGAAAAGCGCTAACAGGCTGGTGTTCTTCAGCGGAGCTAAGTAAGTGCCTGTTCTTGAATCCAGTTTTGTTTGATTCAAGTTTGACTGAGTTGTTTCATAGCACTTGGAAGTAGTCTTGAAACTAAGATGACAAAGTTAGTTTTCCGACACCTCTTCCGAAGAGCCTGAAACGTCATTCCGCCAAGTGTCAACTTTTGCGTCATTTTCCACGAGACATACTTTTAAAAAGACTTTGGTTGTTTTGTTGGAAAAATAGAATATGAGAATTTGAAAGAACGACAATATGTTTTGATAGTAGAACACGGAACCACAAAACGTCTGTAAAGAATGCGTTCTTCTACCCAAGAACTATACTGTACAAATAGATATACGAAATGCAAGGTAGGCCGAATTCAACATTATTCGGGGTATTTGTGATGTTCCCGGGTGGACCAAGCTTCACTGTTCCTTTTCCCATTACTGGGACTGAGGAGGTAATTCTTAGCTGGTTGAACCAGCTCAGGACGAACAGTTCCGATTGAAATCGCTTGCTTTATTACTTGTTAGATAATGTTCTAGGAGTTAGCATCATGTTTTTAATGTCGGCGGCTATGATAGTTACTCTAAATTTGGTTTTCTCTAAAGGGTCTGGCAATATTATTACAGAAGCGAGCGAGATACCTATTACATCGAGTACAACGGACCGCGCGATTTCAGGCAATATGGGTTGCCAATGGACTTGAAAGATATGGACGCTGCCTTTGTTTGGGGAAGAAACAGCAGAACGTACTTCTTCAAAGGCGACAAGTATTGGCGCTACAACGGACGCAAGATTGATTACGGTTACCCCAAAAGCACCAGTGTTTGGAAAGGACTACCTGCCCGTATTGATGGAGCCATGAAGTGGAGGAATGGAAAGAGCTACTTCTTCGCTGGAAGTACATACTACAGATTTGATGATTGGGAGCTTCAAATCGAGGCTGATTATCCCAAGAGTATAGCTTTGAAGTGGATGCGTTGTACGAAGGATAATCTGGGAGTGATCACAACCACTGCGACACCAGGCGTAACGCAGAACACGACCCAAGGGTATCATGGGTGCGATCATGTCCACGAACAATCGTTTGGATCAGCAGTCTACCCCAGTCTTGTCACGCTCTGTTCTTTACTAATAGTTATTTTAACACTGAACTTTTAAGACGTCGTTTTAAGTATTTATTTATCATTAGACGTTAAAACAGAGACACAAGTAATTAACGTGTATGAAAGATATAAACGGTTTCTTCTTTTAGTAAAGGATGCATGTAGTTTCATCCTTAACGGTTACGTGGGTCGTCACGCAATCTTCATTTCCTTGAGGTGGGTTGCATGACAAAACCACGTAACGGCTGCTGCAGCGACTTAGAAAATAATATTTTAAAGTACTGGAAAGTGAAGAAAATTTTTAGAACACCGTTTTGTTTTCCGCTGGAAACTTTCAAAATTCTAGTAACGCTTGCTAGAAAAGTGGTGATCATGGAGCAATATTCATTTGCCTCCAAAACGAGATGAAAAATGTTTTTTTTTCCATTGTTAATATTTTAAATCGACAAACCAGGTGTATATAGTTGAGTCATTTTAGAAATACCCGATATGAGTTACCTATTGAAATATAAATTATGAACAAAAATTGAATTATTATAGACTATTCAACAGCTAGTTGTCCAAGTGACGGGAAATAATCACATAAAATGGACCCTTTTACCGATGGCATTCTTTTCCGATTTTTTCATTCACACCAAAAAATTATCCTCAACGCTCGATTAATCGATCTTACTTTAATGAATATGCGAGAAGTTTCATAAGAATCTTTTGCAAACTCATGAAAATATGGGTCCCTAAACTTGACCATTTTTACAAAGAAATATAAACCAGGGGAGAACACTTGCCCCCTCGTATACATTTCTTTGTAAAAATGATGGAGGTGGTGTTTTGTTCATATGAAAAATTACATGAAAAATTGTTGACATTGCGTGACATTGGTAAAAAGGTTCATTGCTCTATATCTACAGTCATTGATATTCAAATTTCGTTATGAGAATTGTATTTTACAATAAACATACCGACCTGCTTTTATTTATTGTTTGCATTTCAGGTAAATTTGAATAAATTATTCTACACAATATTGAATGTTTGGTTTCTGTTAAGCTGTGTCAGTCCATAAGCCTTAGCATGAACCTCGTACTGGAAACACACTGCGCATGACGTGTATGGTAGTTTATTTCTGGGCCTCCTTGGCTAACACTAATTTTACAAGCAATTCAATTTGCCATTAACCATTATCACGCGTCTTATTAAACCAATATCATGCATCTTAATTAGCTTTCCTTCTTTCCACAACACAACCCACGCCACTCTCTCCAACACACACTCCACCCACTCCCCCCCCCCACCCCCCCAAAAAAAGAGATGAGGGAGCCTGACACTGGTAAGTCCTCAGGCCAATCCAAAATCTCCACAAGTAATGTCATGGAAACCAATGCAAATTTGTAAATAACTAGTTGACTATTTACTCAGCAAAACACTTTGAAATATATATATTTTTACTAATTCCTTCACTTAATGGACAAAAAATTATCTAGTATGTCTACACTTTGTCAGTTCACACTTGCTACACTTTGTTTCAGTGGCAACCATTTTACAGAAGTATAGTTGTAGGTGGCCAAAAGATGATTTCTGAAAAAATGTGAGTTTGTTACCTTGTGACCCCAGGTCTAAACAGTATGGATTATAAACAGCATGGTTTATACAGAAAACTCAGAGGGATAGCACATAGTACAGTTCGGAACATGCTTGGTCAATAAGAGATTGATTTTTAAGTACTTTAATAACTCATGATTTTAAAAAGACCATGCAGTAGAAACTCTACTATGCACGACACTTGAGAATACTGCAATTTGTTATTCAACTTGCAGTGGGGCACTCTGACTGGCTGATTTAGTTATTGGTCATATCAAGAGTGTTAAGTAGTTGTGTCAGTAATAAAAGCACTTAATATTAGTATGGTACTCAGGGCTAGAAAAAAACTTGAATTCTAGATCGCCCTCTGTACAGACAGCTCTCAAATTTTGCTTGCCCTGCAAGTCTTAGTTATCTTCTCTTATCTGGTTGGCAGATGACTTGCCTGGAACCTTGCCTGTTGGACAAGTGAGAATGAAAAGATACTTGCCCAGCAGGAAAATCTACTTGTTTGTGACAATGAGACGGCACTTTTTTCAAGCCCTGGTACTGTACTTCACTCTGGGTACATTGTATACTGTAATGCCTGGTTTGAAACAATAACAACTTTCACACTTAACTCGACTTTCACATTTTTTCTGGTTTTAGATTGGAAACTTATATGTTGAGAAAAAAAAACTGACAACACTTTAAAGTGCAACAGTTTCAAACTCGTAAAAATTTAATTTCCTGAATAAAACTGTAAGATTAGATTATAGCTAGGTAGGTACATTATGCTTAAATGCTGTTCACGTTCTTGATTTACACCCAGTTTGCTGTCAATATTTACAATGCCTAAGGAGTGAACATTGTTAAAAGTACTTCTGAATTTAGTAAAGTTCAAAATTTTGGTAGGAAAAGTATGTTATGCACAGCACATAAGAGTACAACAAAGCTACCAATTGACTAGAAAAGCCAACAGATCGTTTGAATTTCCACCAGCACTAACATCAACATCCTGCAAGAAAACAATGACACAAAATGTGGAAATTATGCAAAATATATTCGACAAAATTATGTTTGTTAATCTGCTTTACCCACCGAAGTGCAAAATAATGCAACAAAGTCTAGATACATCCAACAATAAATTATGTTCATTTTTCCTCTCAGGATTGACATACTGTAAGCTGTCTACAATGTACATCAGAAAAGGGGGAATACATGACTGTATATCTAGATTTCCTTTTGGAAGGATTTCAAGCTTGCTTTTCACATGCCAGGAAAATCCCAGACACTAACAATTTCAGACAATTTTGTTGGGGGAGGGAGGAAGGAGCTGTCCTGCTCTGTCCTATATTTCCCACAAAAACTCTAGGTTACAAGACAGTGCAGTGTTGCTGACATTTGTAATCATATTATAATTTGAGAGTTGTTACATTCAATATGTGAACTACTAGCCCCACCAGAGCATAGTAATCTGACCCTTGTTTATCCTTAATACATGCACAGAAAACAAAAAAACAAACAAACAAACAAACAAAAAAACAACACTAGAAATAACAAAAAAATGGTAAAACATACAAACATACAATGGAAAAGGTGGCCATACTGTAGATACATGTAGAGTTGCCCATAAGTTAGAGTACAAATGAAAAATCTCACTGACATGAACATCAGGACCTAAAATTGCATCCACCTAGTTGAACTACCACGTGAAAACAGCCATCCTCCTTCACTTCCCACACCAAGTGGTGTTTTGCGAGACAGATGTCCTCAGCTGTTTTCGCAGGCTAAGTTGAACTGAACCTGTTGTAAAATATTAGTATTTCCCTGACTCATCAGGTACATAGGTGTACGGGCACCTTCGGACTTGGGGGGCGGACACCTTCTTGCCCAAACAAGTTAAGCAATGCCCAAATGTGTGAGTGTTGAAATTGGGATGTAAACGCACTCAACTTGCGTGAAAAACAAAAACATCCGCAAAGATAGTTATAGTGAAAGCTTGGATACTCAATGACCTCCATGAACAATCTCAATCAAGTAAAATCTAAAACTTATTAAAAGAAAAAGTTCTTCCTTTCATGGCATTCGTTCAGAAATTGACTGATCAGCAACAGAGACATTTGTTTCAAGATGTACCGTTTGGACGACTGTTACAGAAGCTATCCTATATTCGAGATGAGCGTCTCAACAGAACAACAAACACAGATGTTCAGAACAACAAACAGACGTTCAAAGAACAACATGAGGCATTGCTAGAAGTCCTTCAAGCCTTCCATGAATTCAGAAACCATGTCAATATGATGGTAAACAACGTGGACATACTAGAGAAACACCTCCAAAGAAAAATTCAAGAAAGAAATTAAAACACCCCACGGTTAAGATATTCCAAACAGCTCTATTCAGGGCTTCCACAAAAACAAAAGTCTTGGTCTTTGTTTGCTTTGATTCGTGTCCTTGTTTTGTCGATAGAAAATTGGGAAAGGCAATAACATCCTTATCGTGGATTTCCACGATACAAATTTAAACAACTCGTAGCTAACTAAAAACCTCAGGTCACTTGACGGCCTACAGACTTCCGGCCGGGCGTCTAATCACACACAGAGATTCATAAAAAAGTAGACACTTTTTTACAAGTTTTGGAAATCACGCTAATAGCATTATTTTGTGATGTTTTTCTCAAGTGTCGTTGCCCGAATCATGAGCATTTTGTCCGAAAAATTATGTCATTTCCGTGGCTTGGGAGGGGAGGAGGGCTGCAGTCCCCCTCTCCCCCCCCCCCCCCAGCTCGTACGCCTATGATCAGGTACTTTCCATTTTGTCACTTCAGTACAAATACATGTATTCATGATACTCCCAGCTTTACTTACTTTAATATCAACTGAAGCAGCCTCTTTGGAATCATTTTCCTCCTTTGGAGGTGAAGGTTCACTTGGTAATGATGATGACTCAACATTCACAGTACTTTTAGGAGTTACCTCCGACAAAAGACTGCCTTTACTTTGTTTTGAATGTGTCTCTGACACATGAGTTGGTTGACCCTCTTTTGGAACTGTTTCTGGTTCAAGACTTGCCTTACTTCCCTTTGATGGTGTCTCTTCAACAAGACTTGCTTTACTTCCTTTCTGAGGTGTTTCTAAAACAAGGCTTGCCTTGCTCCCTTTAGGAGGAGTCTCTACAGCAAGACTTGCTTTACTTCCTTTCAGACGTGTTTCTGAAATGAGACTTGCCTTACTTCCTTTAGGAGGTGTTGTGGATGAGAGGCTTGCTTTACTCCCTTTTTGTAATGATGAAGAAAGACTAGCTTTGCTCCCTTGCATGCTACTGGCAGGGCTGTATTTAAGACCATCAAAAACAAATTCCTTCCTGGACAATGGCTCTGATCCAGGAATACTTCCATTGTGGCTTGTGTCCTTAGATGCCACGTCAAAGTCATGGGATTCTCTTTTTTTCAACTCGGCAATGGCTGCAGTGTTTATTGTTTCAAGATCAGCTTCTAAGGTATTTTTCAGTTGCTCTTCGAGTTCCCCTTCTTCCAACAACAACTGCAGATCTTGTTGACTCTTGAGCAAGTTAGATAAAGAACATAAATACTTGTAAGCACATTGTATACAATGAACTAGCAAGTTGAATTTTGAAGTAATATTAATATCAAACATGACCAACAGTGTTTCATCATGTTTCCAAACACTGTGAAGAGAGTTAGAAATATGACACACAGCAGACACAGAATTTTTTGACAAACTTCAAGGTGTTTGGAAATGCAAAGAAACACTGCCTTGAGTGCTTGGTATTTTCTTCTCAATGGAAACTACATGTAAAGCTAAGGAGAAAACAGAGCTCTAAATAAAATCACAAAAATCTGTGCAAGCTTATTAAATTCAGATAGCCAAACAACATCACAGTTATGATTTTCCTTGTTAAACTTGATGAATTGAAAAATAAATCAGTTTGAGAAGTTGAATTTGACCTAACTGATATTTTGCGCATTCTACACCAGACGCTGAACACTCATCTTGCAGGGCTTCAAATGACTAATGACACTCAGAAAATAGTAAAATGAGAAAAAGGATGGACACAGGACAAGAAAAATTAGAACCTCTTGAAAAAAATGAGAAGCAGGAGAAACTGGGAAAATATACAAATTATGCAATTTGTTTGATGTTTTTTTTTTTCACAGACACATCATGCTTGATGTATTTGTTTGCTTGCTTGATGTACAGAGGAGTAAATGGGAAGCAGGCTAAAAATAGAAACTACATATAGTTGAACATGCCCTGACTTGCTAATGCACTTGCTAAATTTAACTAGAATAAGAGAGGCTACCAAATTTCAGCAGAAACCATCAAGATCTCCAAAAATTGATCAACTTAGCAAAAGAATAAACAATAGCCTACCACTAATCTGACTCTTAGAAGCTAATCGTTCCCTAAATTTAGACTGTGCAAAAAAAGTGGAGGCCTCATCACAACTACGCACACACAGAGCTAAAACTTACACTGCAAATAGGCCAAGTACAGTATCTTAAAATAATTCACGGCAGTGGCCTCAAGGTTAATGTGCTCATCTCCAGATTGAGTGGTCTGGAGGTTTGAACCCTGACTGGGGACATTATGCTGTGTTTTTGGGCAAGACACTTAACTCTCACAGCACCTCTCTCTACCCAGGTGAACGGGTACCAGCAAATTTAATGCTGAGGGTAACCCTGCAATGGACTAGCATCCCATCCAGGGGGGAGTAGAAATACTCCTAGTCACTTGGTGCTACAGAAACCAGGATAAGCTCCAGCCTGATGGGCAACTTGGCTTGTATGCAGACTTTACCTTTTTACTTTAAATAATTCTAACATAGTTAAGGGACTAAAATAAAACAAAACAAAACAAAATTGCATCGAGGTTGAGGTCCCCTAAGCCTCAGTACCAGGTAAGAATTTTAATACATGTATATTTATTAATTAACAACTGCCCCATTGGTTGATTGGCACAATAATCTAAGCACTCACTCTTGTTTCCCAGGACCATGGAGATGAAAACTGATCTTTGGAATGGAATTCCTATTGAAATGACAAAACATAACAAAGCAAAAATGATAAATCATGAAAAAATGATTCTGGATATGCACACAGCAACAGCAAACTGGTCATTACAACCGTAGATTACAGAAAAAAGGTACAAAAGTGACTTATGACATATATATGTGTGCATAGGATAAGGAGATGAAACTGATGTCTTTCTGGGAAAAAAAATCAGTGAGGATTACTAATTTTCTTTTACATGTGACACAAGGGTCCTACTGAATACAAGACATGTGGAGAGTGTATGTTACATGGCCCAGATGTATGTACAGGAAAATTCATTTTCTTTTTGGCCACCTGCCAGGTTCTACCACTGTCTCATAATTCCACCACCTAGGGTCAGAGCTTTTGTGAGTTACTAATTCACAAATATGAAATTTGTTGTTAACTTTGGAGGTCACTCTCTGGGAAATTTATGGTAATTCCATTTTGCAATACACCAACATTGTTATTGTCTGTGGTACTGTCCAAGATTTCTTAAGTTTCCAAAGAGCCTCCCAAAAACAAAAAAACATGGTCCCTTTATTCTCACAACCACAAAACCACTCACACGCAACACACAACCCTCCTGTTTGTCACTGTGGACATTTTGTGTATGTGACTGTCTAAATACAATTAAATTATTAATAGTCCTTACATGTTTACATACACATACATATAACTAAGGGCTTGCATTTAGAGAAGTTTTAGCATCCCCATTTTGACTACGTATTACACCACATATGCTATAAGCTGTTCAAGAAATTTAAACTGCCCTCCCCCTTGGAATTTCTGAGGACCTGGATCCGGACACAGGATATACGCAAATTGGGCCATGGTCAGGCTTTCAGCCAGATGGGGGTTCAGGTGACCTGTGGATGCCCATTTTCTATAGAAAAAATTTTTATATTTCGTGTATATGTTGTCTTATAAATTGCTCATTTGAGCAGGCCCTATAGCATATTTTGAATAGCCCCTTTTCAAATTCAGGCTAAAAGCCTGGACATGGTTGTCGATGATCACCCAGACCTGATGTACTCAATTCAATCTTTCGGTTGGTAAGATCAGTTGCTGTCACTAGTAGTTTCATATCTATACTGTAGGGCTGATTATTTTCAGGATGTTCTTTACTGTTACGGGCATTCTAGTGCTCCAGGTTTCAGGGAACAGTACATGTGCGCGAAGAGAAATGAAATCAAATAATTTGTTTTTGTTGACTTTAAATATGTATAATCAGCATGATGTTGTATAGACATCTTGGAAGTTTTCAAAACTTCAGAAATGTAATTCAACTATTGACTTTGATATAAAGCGTCACGAAACAAGATGAAAAACATTCAGATAATTACGTTCTCCTGGCATTACTAAAATCACAAAACAGCTGTAGACGTGCCCAAAGTAAATTTATTTTCTGGTTCTGCACAGCTGTAAGCTAAAATACAGCAAGCTTATTAAAAGCTTTAAACATTTGAAAAAAAAAGTAGAGAAAAATAAATAAATTCAGACTAAATCGCAGTTATAAAAGTTTCTAAATTACTTTATTTCCCGCATCTGTTTAGAATCTTTCACTACCACACCCAAAACTACTGTTATCACCACTTGACGATGAATCACGCTTCTTGGCGATCGAAGAACAAAGTGTGACAATTTAAGAGACTTTCAAACACAGAAAATTCACTTCAGCTTACCTTCGGAAAAAAGCTATCTCAGGCAAAACGTTTGTTTCCAAGTTGAAACGTTCTTAAAAAGTTAACAACTACTATAAAACAAACCTCGAGGATACAAACAACAAACGCTTACCGTGACAGATGCAATGCTGTCTCGTGGGTTGAAAGCGGAGGGCTCCTCTGACCCCGAAATTCCGTGGGCCAGCCTTAACACAGGAAACCAAACGGGCTTTCTCGTTGAAAAAGAATCGTCAAGATAGTAGTGTTTTCTTACTTTAGGACCAACCATACGCTGGTCTATGAGCTTATCCTGCTCTTCAGGACTCAGTTTATCCCATTCGCTGCCTTGTTCGGCCATCACTTCGCGCTGTTCGGTGATAATTCTCCGACTTACATGATTCAACGATTCAAAGTACGACAGAACATACTCGTTCATGTCTTCGACATCACTAACGTATTTGTTTTTCGGCTCAAAAGAACACCTCATGCTTTCAAGTTTAGATTCACTTGGGGTCTCGTCAGCGCCTGATTCCTCCATGTCGTCAAAATCTTCGGCAAACGCCTGTTCTATAGCGGCCGTCACTTCCGCTTCTGAAATGATGGCCGCCATGTTTACTTTTTCTGTGGTTTTCATTCACCGAGGACAAGTCTTTGTTCTAAGAAGGATTGTGATTGGACAAAGTAAAAACACTGACCAATCACAGGGCGGTTATTATCATGGTACTATTAAAACCGCGCTGTTTCCTGTTCTCCGCAAACCCAGATTCTGTTACTAAGAAATCTGCTTCTCTTCCTAAATATCGTCGTGAGTTGTACGGCAAAATGCTGTCGTCCTGCAAAATTATAAGTAGGAGAAAATGAGTGCAGAAAGCGAAGACGCAGCTACGGCTGCTATGGAGAATCGTTCGAGGGCATCAACTACCGTCTACACAGGCTACAAATGCGCTTTTTTCACATCATTGTTGGTCGCAGCTCTTGCTGTTGTTGTCTATCGCCTTGTGATAACACCAGTTTTGTTAGAGAGGACTCATTATGGCGATATCAGAGACACAAGCTCAATGTATGACGTGGTGGATGAAGAAGTAGTTAGCTTGTTTGTGACCTACGATGAAAACTTGGATAGGTTGCTGGACTTGTCAGAATTTGTTAAAGTTGCCAACAGAATTTTGCATCGAAAAGTAAGTAGTCTTATGTTGTCTCTTTCCTTGACATGAAAATATTTTTTTGCAAATAATTAAGTTCTCTAATTCCCACCATTGCCTGATAGGGAAGAAGTTTTCTCGTCAGCTGCTTCCTGTACTGTAACATGATCGCTTCCACATAAATACTACATTCAAGAGCTTAATTAATCTATTCAGGTTATTCATGCAGGATGTAGTACCTGTTAGAAATGCGTAATTAGTTTAATTAAACTTACATTGTTGTTCACTCTCAGGGGTGAGTGTAGCAGAGCCATCCCCCTCATGAAAAGATAATGCTGACATTTTGTAGTACACTGTAGCCTGTGAATCAGCATTCTCTCTCCCCCCACTTGCCACTAGATCTATTGGAGCAAGAAATAGCTCTCTAAATTCACTTTCTGCACCCCACCTGATCGAGAAGCCAGTCAGAGATATCATATTAGTAGCACACCTACCATTTTTTCAGATTAATTAAACAAAATGTCCGTCTTCTGGATACAGATTGAAATCTCCCAGTCTCCAGGACAGGCTGTCAAATCTCTGCAGTGTGTTTCTCTACCACCTGTTTCTAAATTTTTGCAAAATGGACAATTTTCTCGTCCCCACACCAGGAAAAAAAATTTGCTCCAAGTGTCAAAAATACCCGTCAGGAAATGTCAGCCCCAAAGAATTAAATGATCAGGCTGCTATCAGATTGAGAAGTAGCCAGATATGTACACCGAATACATGTATTACTATGATTATTCTTCAAACGTGGTACATGTATTTCCGAACAGGTAGGAAAAATACTGAACAGGTGGATTTAACTCATCTGAGGTCCGTTCCAATAGGGTGTTATTATTGACACCATCTCAAACGCTCCTCCCCACAAGTCTGAAAGGCCAAGTTAGTAATTGCTTCTCCATTCTCTCTAATCTACTTGGCTCAGTTAAATCTGTCAGGGGTCAAGTTCCCTGCCTGCATAGTCATGTACCAATGCATGTAGTTAACAGTATCCTTAGTTAAGGCTTCATCTAGCCGGTTCAAGATGTTTGGTTAGTAGCCAGGAGCATGCGAGAAAAAAGAGTGAGAAAAAAAGGTAAGGGGTTCTCTCCCTAACTTCCCCAGATCTGTAATCCCCTCATTGTTGTTCTCACTTTGTTCCCCTTTTGTTCATCCCCACAAACCAAGAGCCTGGAGCAGGCTAGGTTTGGGCAAGATCACAACTCAGAGAATAAGGTCTGTCTAAGGCCCTGTCCACACTGTGCCAGAGAAATTTGAAAATGTTGTTTTCACTCTGAAAATGCATCCAATGTTTTCCATCCACACTGCACTGGAGAAATTTGAAAACTCAACAAATACTATTAACATTCATCTTGGAATGCATTTGAGGAAAACTCAGGAAGGGAAATCACATGATTATTGTGATGCCGTCATTTTTGAAAACCTCCATTTTAAAAGTGTTTTCTGTCCACACTAAAATGGAAAGCTAGCATTTTCAAATTCCTCCAGTTTGAAGAGAGTTTTCAAAAAGCTCTTTTTTCGTGATGGATTAGTGTTAGATCTAAAGGTAGAACTAAAACTGCATTGTCGAATTTCTCCAGCATAGTGTGGACCGAACCTAATAGGCAAGTGGTCTACAGGGGTTTATAGTTAAAAATATCGAAGGTGAGTCAACAGAGGCAAACAATCTTAGTCATATTTTGTAGAATTCAGGGTCTGTTGCGTAAATAATTCCAAATTTTGCCTATGCTTTCACAAAACTTACATGTAACCCTTCAAGAGGCATTTGAAACCACCACACAGATAAACAAATGGCTAAAATGAATGGAATTCGATGGTGCATTTTGCAAAAAATTCAAACTTCTAGTCGATGGATTTTCTTCATTTTTTTGCTACACATAGAAAATCGGTAGAGAAAATGATCCATCAAAAGAAAAATAGGGGTCATCGAATGTCCAAGATCATTAAATCCAGGCAAAGCTATAGCAATGGCCAACTTCTGTCCTACCATTGTTCATTTTATTACTTAGTGTGCATGCGCATCAATGCATGACGTGGCGTGTGAATTTGCGTGCACGAACGTCCTTAACATGTAGATCAAACATTGTTAAAAGGCGAACTCAATCAATGACGTTTTTTGTTTGTTTGAACCCAGGCACCTGCAGATGACCATCAGGTTGATGTTAACACTGTTGCATTTGCACCAGATTGGCCAGATACTGGCAATACAGAACAGCTAACCCTTACTTGTCATTTCACTCCCTTGGTTCTCTCCACGATGACGAAGTACTCAGACGATTCACAGAACACTGTCACAGTGAGTATTACATGTATAGTAGTTCCAAGAAATTGTGAATGGGTGTTCTATACTGTTAAGGTGTGGCTTATATATGTCTGACTCAGTATGAATAAAGATTTAAACAGGGGTTTCATCAGTGTTCAATCTAGAAATTAGTCAAAGTGGGTCATCTGTCCCACATGACATTTTAAATTGGGACATTTCAAAAATGGTCTGGGTCAAACTACTGCATATGATATTGAAACTTTGAAAAACTGCCATCATCCAAATTATCACCAGTATATTATTAATACATGTAGTTTTTATGCTTTTCACAGTTTTGATTCATTTATTGCAGTAAACAGTCAAGTAATCGTAGGCTGAACACTGTTTCATTAACATTTTCAGTGGAAAGGCAACTGGTTTCACTGGCGGGCCAACCTTTTTGAACTCATTCAACTTCCTTACAACAAAACCTTTCGTCTAGGTTGTTAAAGCAGGCAGGCAAAATCATCCTCAAAGCCCTTGTTTAAGATTCCAATATTCATTTCAAGGTCAAATCAAATTGATCCTGACCATAAGTTTTTAATAAGTGATTTAGTGGCCATTACTGGTGAGCTTTTTGATCAAGACCTCATTTTAAAGGGTTCTGCACAAATGTACCCTGTTTTAAACAAGGATTATATTTTCTTGCATGGTGTCATGAATTATATACATTTTTGCTATATGTAAATATTAAAAGCTTCAATAGGAGAGTGTGCAGAGGCAAGTTGGAAGTTGGAATCATATATTGAACATTCTTTCAGGGTAATGAACACCAATTGCAAGGGCTGAAGTCCTGGACAAATTGCATTGTTCCCATGGCAACATATCCTGTTACTGCATTTGCAGCATTTTTGCCTTACCCAGTCCTTAAGCCATCATTGGGCCAACCATGGTACATTGTTGAATCTATGATTGAGAAAAATGGTATGCACTAAGAATGATATACTCAAAAATTAATGTTTTAGACCGATATTGATGGCGTCAACTGCCCAGAGTGTCAGTTAGTGGTTATCTCTGACTCAGGGTACAACCCTTTAGAAGCTGTAGGTCACTATCTTTTCAAGTCAAACTAATTTCACTTTTTTATCACTACTTCTAGCCACAATATGCTCCAACAGAAATCCCCAAAAGCCTTAAGTGGCAATGTCAGAGCAATTAATCAGGTCGAAGGTGTAACCTGTAGTATTCTGCCTGGATGGTTGAGATTTAACACGCATTCGTCAAGGGGCAATATACTACATCACCATAAGGCCAACATGCCCTCCTCATAGGCACAGGATCCCTATGTAGCTGAAAGCCATTTCTTCTTCATAACAAGTGTGTAAATGATAATTTATCATCACTGTGATGCAGTGAATTATCTGATGCAACCCTCTTAGATTATCTATTTTGGAACTTCCCCATCATCTGTTTGTTAAGTTGTTACAAATTACATTTTAGGTCCAGGTTTGACCAGTAACCGGTACTACCCTACCCCTGTCAAAGGAAGACTGGCCATTCTTTATCAACTCCTCACCATATTTCATCCACGACCATTTCTTCTGACAAGATTTCCTCCACAAGGAACAATTGCTTG
>NC_138148.1:3367300-3517300 GCF_964199315.1 Orbicella franksi | reverse complement strand
CTTCCTTATGTCTTGTGCAGTTTGGGATTGTTCAAACTCAAAACTGAAGGACGAGCAATATAAACAGAAAACTTCATTAAGGAAAAGTCACAAATAAACTGATATCAAAATTCTTAGCTTAATCGGGCTTTGAACAACCCGACTCAGGAGTATAAGAATTGTTAAGCTGTTAGGACATGGAAAACAGTGAATTAAATCTTAGGAAATCGAAGTCCTGGACTGCACTTCTAGTCGCTTCATGCTATAGAAACCATGATAACCAATGATAACCGCCAACAGAAGAGGCCAGTTTGGCTCGAGTGTAACTTAACCCATATTTTATATCGGAACTGCCAAGGCGAGATGACAATTGTGTTACAGTTTTTGGATTTTGGATTCTCGAACAAGAAACTTGTCACTGTATTAACGTGAACAACTCGATATTCTTTTTGCAGGATCTAGCTGCTAATGGTACAAACGTTGAAGTGACTGAAGCAGCTAAAGCACACTTGGATAGTTACGGGTATAAGCGCCATTTTATATCCTGATTTGCAATTGTTTAAATTTTGAACTCCTTTAAGAGTGGCCGCTGATGATGTTCATTTCAGCTCCGATATGACAAACGCACATACGTACTCTGTGCCGTGATTTTTTCTCATAACTGGCCATGCATCGGGTTTATGATCTCCCATCACAGCTCGATAAAATACCTCTTACCATCTAACATGTTCTGTCCTCTGCAGTTCGCCTCTCCGTTGCATTTTCAAACGAAAAGATAATCTCTCAGTCTTATTACATGGCCGCCTCGACGTTCTTCAGTTCTTTACACTACGCCAATTTTGGTTCTCACTTAGTCTAATGATCGTCGTTCTACGCTTCACTCGTGTTTGTGACCACGTGGTGGTCAGTCGCAACGACACGCCCCCCTCCCCCCCTCTCCCCTCCACTGACCCGTAGTAGTCATGATTGGCCACGGGAAGACACGTTTCAGGGTTCACCTTTCTTCTTCCTACTCACAACAGACGAAACATCCGTGATAAAATGACAACTTGGGTCACCGTAACTGGCATACAACTAACTGATGTGTTTTTACTACTGACAAACTAATTCATTGTTGATTTCAAGCCATGAGCATTAACCCCTTTTGAGAGCGAAAAAGACGAAAAGAACAGAACCTTGAGAAGGGGAATTTCTTCCAGGCTCTTGTATTCGTCGATCGTCCCTTTCATCCGGCGACTATTTACAAGTTTCTGCTCCTACCAACTCTGATTACCCCAGTGCAAAGCCATTGATCATCACAACATACCATACTGACAACACCACAAACATCCCTGTGAATGGGGTTTTGTACTCGAATTCAAGTAGCCTTTTCTGTAGCTAAATGAGACTTTTATCTCGCAGGTTTCCTGTGGAGTCTATGGTTTCTCTTCCAAACGGGACAGTTTTGTCAAGAATGAATGCAAATGATTTATTGGAGGGTTCATCAAATGCAGAAGAGAGGTAATGGTGTTAGGGTGATCAAACTCTTATTTTATATCTTTTCCAACTTGCGCTTGGCCTATACCTTTTTTTGAGAGCAAATTGTACAGTAATCCATCTACCTCACGGACAGTGTGTGTTTTTCTTTTCAGTCTTCCTACAGGATTTGCCGATGATTTAAGTTTTATGTACTACAAGTTTCTGGAGGAAGGTGTCGCTAAGGCCAAGCAATTTAACTAGATAATACAACAATAGAAAATAATGTCATTTGCAACATAGAGCTAGTTAATTTATTACGAAAGAAGAAGAGCGGTTTTCAATTGAGTGCCGAAAGTAATCAGACACTTTGGTTTTGGTTTTACTACAGTTTGAGATTGGTTCGAAATTGAAATCGGTTTGAAATTGGTAAGTAATTGGTTTGGTTTTACGACACTCAATTGAGAACCGCTCTAAAGTAAATCAAAAAAGAGAAAAATACAATTTCTCGACACACGTTAGGTAGTTTAACTTATTGACGTGGCAAGAGTTCTTTTTAGGCCTAAAAGTGACAACTGCAGTCGCAGCGAAAAGAAAAGAAATTATAAAATAGTTGTAGCCAAATGCTAAGACAACTTATCGTCTGGCCTACAAATAATACAAATTAAAAATAAATCAAGAGAGGTATGGAGTATTCAGAATTATAAACGACATGTGATTATCGCAGGGCCCAAAGTCGTAAATGTAAATGAAAAGACAACTTTTATTAGAGGTATATAGCTTTAAAAAGGCGAGGTAGTCAGCTGTAAATTGTTTATGACGGGCTGTTTTTCCGAATTTGAAAAGCCATGATTTTTTCGGGGTTTCCTTTTATTACACGAATTAGCATGCCATGAGGCTCTCGTGTTTGGGATTCGCTCTGCTTTCCTATCTTGGTTTCACGCTTTCACGCAAGTGAGTTCACGGGCAGGACCCCAAACAAGAGAAACTTGGTAACCTAGGGTGTTAAATTTTGGCTGTATACCCCGCCCCCTTAAAACCACCACTCATCGACGTTATGATGAGATCCGAGATCTTGTTGTTTTCCCTTCACTTTTTTACTTTTTTAGTGTAAAATTACTTATTATCCACTTTTTTTACTTTAAATTAACAGTAAAACAACAACAACAACAACAACGTCAAAGTGTACCAATATGCTGGTGTTGCCTTTTTTTTATTTATAAAAACATAGTTAAATTTCACAATTATTATTTTACGTCTTTCCATTCGTTATGCTTCTCTAAATGACGACAACTTTACTAAACACAGGTCCTCTGTATGAAGGTTGTTTGATGTAACGAGAAACTTTCATGAATCGGGAAAAAAAAAAAATCTACTTTTACAAAGAACTTTCTTATTTTTCATTTAATATCATAGAATTAACCTTTTAGGCTTTGCAATAATTTTATAATGTAAATTTGACATAATAAATTTGTACATGCAATGGAATGTTTTTCTATAAATTGAAACGGGAGTTCGTAAGTAAAATTTACAAAACAAGAAGTATTGTGTTCTAATCACTGTGGGTTAATTTCGGAGGAGGGAATGCAAACAGCGCCTCTCCATTTGTGTTCCATATCTTGTAGTCTGCCGACAAGAACTCGTACGCTAGGGAAAAAAAACAGCAACAACAATTATCCTGACGTGAAACAGACGGCTCTGTTGGAGCATTCAATTCTTTCCCCACTCGAGGGGCGTCTGGGACTGGACACGAAAAATTCCATACTGATGACGTAACTCTTCCAAAATACTTGCGTGCCTCTGATTGGTTGTTCATGGCGCGCGAAAATTCAAGCAACAACCTCGATCCGAGGTTTTGACTCCTTTTCCTCATTGGTTGTTGAGGAGAGAGAGAAAGGAGAGCCTGGGATCGAGGTTGCAAACGCAACGCAGATCTCTGTAGATCCACGGCATCGCTATGGAGAATTGGACGTCTTCTGTCAGGTAGTGAGTATTAAACGCGTGAACAGTTCACAACAAATAGGAAATATAGCACTGTTTAAGTACAACTTCTCGAACCGGGCCACTTGGAAAAGAGTTAACCAATCAGAACGTTACTTGAGAACAAAGGATAGCGATCTTTTTCTTAAATGAACCAATAACACGAACAATAATTCTTGACAAAAACAGAGTGCGAGGAGTTGCGAACCTCTCAGGAAGTTTTGCCATTTGTTGATTGATTAGTTTCGATTCTAAATTTGTACGCTTTTCAACGGATTTGGTTTATAATAATAATAATATAATAATAATAGATTTATATAGCGCCATATCCATGGCTCATGGCGCTTTACAGTAAAAAATGTTATTAAAAATAAAATTTACATTAAAAATTTACATCAGTGATAAAAAGTTTCTAACAAATAAAATAGCTAAGCTGTAAAAATTTAGTTTAGTTGCCGCAAAATGAGTTTTCAAGCTGAATTTATGATTATGATAATTATGATAATTTGCCTTCAGGTACTGAATCTCCGTTAGAGTGTACATAACGGAGAGGAGTCGATAGGGTTATGTTTTGACGTCGGACAGACAGTTGCTTGCCATCACGAGAAGTCGCTACCAGTCCATGGTACTCAGTTTACGTCTGGATTGCTTAGCTGTCTTCTAGGTGCCCCGGTTCGAGTAGCTGCATTGTAGCTAATGATTTGGATGCGTGCTCCCCCCACACGAGTTTCTTTTTGTCAGGTTGCTCTGATATTTTGTCAGTCACGGTACCCAACAATACCCTTGTGCGGCATGGAGAGATCTAGAGAGATTAAATAAAACACAAAGATACCAGCCCAGAGCATAAGTGCGAACCTTTTAATGTGAATTTTTGACTATCGCACCGTAGTTTAAAAGATTAACTTACAGATATTCAATCTGTATTTCCCGCTTGGAAAGACAACCAATGACCTGGGATCGATGGCACATTCTGAGAAAGTGAAATCTGGGATCTTGAAAAATACCTGTTCAACAAGTAAAGCAGGAAATTATGACGGACGAAACAACAGTTTTCAGCTACAAATCACTGATGTACCCGTAGCATGAAGCTAATGAAAAAGCAACAGAGCTTATAAATTGTTGGTAGGAAGGCGGAGCCGTGGAAATTTCCTATAGTTTGGAATGTCAGACTTCTATTCCAAAGTAAGCTCTTTATACGTACAATAATAAGTGGAGGGTATATAGAAATTCAAGTTTCGGAATTTTGGTTATGCACGTCATCAACAACACCGTTTAAATTAACGCCGTTAAGCATACATTTCAACCCCTATTAAACGACCACCCTCGGGGAAATGGATAGTGGCCGCCTAAAAGGGGTTGGCCGTTCAATAGAGGCAAAAACAATAAACCCTCATCGGGACTGATTACTGGCCGCCTAATAGAGGTGGCCGTTTAATTGGTGGCCACTTAATAGGGTTCAACTGTATTCCCTCTTTTCCTTCAAGCCTCTCTATTCTGACAAGGCCCTCACCCCCCCCCGCCCCCCCCCCTTTCAAGAACTTCCGTGTCTCAACAGAACTCCCCAACAGACCACCGCTACACCCAAGATGGTAGGCAAAGGTGATTCATGAACAAGATCTCCCGAATCACTGAGTGAGTCTAAACCAGGCTACTGTCTACCCGTTATCAAAAGGTGTTGAAAATAAACTATGGTGCTCGTACAAGAAATCTTCTTAGTTACAGACCTGCGCGTAAGTGTTGATCCCTGTGCAGAAAGGATCCTCTATAAAGCTAGTTTGTTCATTGTCCGCCGTGGTCTGTTGTTTCTTCTCTCCAAAGTACACGGTCGCATTCAGCGACGCTTCAAGGGTTTTGGAGGGGAACTTCTGGCCTAACAATCACAGCAACACTGTGTTACTTTTATTACTTTCTTCAAACGTTGTTGGTCGTCTGATGCTGGCAAACGAACTGTTGACAAGTCATATAACGTTCAGCTTTTTTAGTGGAGCTCCGTCGCACGACCACCCCGTTTATACGACCAGGATTTTGAGTTCGTTGGTGGATGAAAAACAGAGTACCTTGAATTGTATTTTATTTGTGTTCTGCATAGGTAACATATGATTCGCGGGTAGCTACAATTTTTTGGTCACTTTTCTCCCTTTTTTTCCGCGTCTTGCTCGAACGGCTATGGAGGAGGGATTGCACTTACTCCTCTATTGGACAAACAGTTAACCGAGAAAGTGGCTATGTAAACCTAAAGGGTTCAACGACAATATTACAAATAATACCCACTAAAATACAGCTGTTATTATCACACGTTCAGAGGGCCAATAAAAATCAACCAATCAGGTTGCTCCATTGTTGGGCCAATACATTCCAAGTGTTGGACTGTATTGTTGGACCCAGTCCCAAATGATACCAAGCGACCACTATGCAGGTTTTCTTATCGTTTTATGGCTAACATCAAAGATATCCTTCTATAAGACACGTAAGAGATCCTTTTTTCCTTTTCTTGCAACTTTTTTCCCTTCTTTTGAATTGAAAACGCCAGACGTGGGTAAACACTAAGGCCCCGTCCACACTACACTGGAGGAGTTTGAAAACGGATGTTTCACTCTGGAAACGCGTCACTGAAATGTTTTCCGTCCACGCTCCGCCGGAGGAATTTGAAAACGAAGGTTTCACTCTGGAAACGCATCAAATGTTTTCCGTTCACACTACGCCGGAGCAATTTAAAAACGTAATAATCACCGGTCATTTTGGATTTGTGTTTGAGGAAAACTCGGCCAGGGAAATCACATGATTATCGTGACGTCATCGTTTTCTAAAAGCCACGTTTTCAAAATGTTTTCCGTCCACACTAAAACGCAAAGCCGGCGTTTTCAAATTCCTCCGGTTTGAAGAGCGTTTTTGAAAAGTTCTGTTTTCGTGACGGGCTAGTGTGGACGGTATACCAAATCGTTGAAATAGAGCTTCGTTTTCAAATTTCTCCGGCGTAGTGTGAACGGGAGATGAGACGGCTGTCAATCGATCAGAATTACGCGCTTGAAGTAGACAGTGTCTTACGAGTCCTCCCGTGATGGTGGTATTTTCTCAAAACATTTTTTTCAGTCGTTCAGCAAATCCCTTATTAACCAAGCTTGCTCGGGACCGTGCTGAGAGAATGCCGGCTTTTGGTCTTTTTTGAACGGACCAGGTTGTGCTCGGTCCGTGCCGTATTCTCCCAGTACGGCGCTAACGTTTGTAGTTAACAAGGTACATTTAAGGTCTGGTCCATGGTCAAACGAGCCGAAAGGCTCAATACAATCTGGGTTGACTATGTTGCCTCTGCACCTCTTCAATATCGCCCTGTAGCGATGAAATTACCCATTAACAAAAATAGAGACAAAGATATTTATTTTCCCATGGACACCAAAGAACAACACACATGCCAACAAACTGACCTATATCCCACACCAGGCGTCTTTTATCAGGCGACAGTAATATGCCGCCAGTCGATGGACCAGCGGAATCCACTCGTACCACGGGACCTCTGAAATATAACACGAAAAGTATCTTCAATAAAATTGAACCCTCTAATTTAAACTCGGTTATTTAAAATTCCCCATTATATCCAACTCTAGCCCATTTCCCTTGAATTTGCCCTTGTTTTTTCAGTCATTTGGTATCGGCGTCTTCAAAATCGGTCATATCGAACTCCCCAATATTTCGAACTACTTTCTGTATCCCTTGGCACAAAATCAACTCCGTTTATTTGACGTCAAACCACGCTAGAACAGCTGGAAAACTGATTCGGACTTTTCAATCCTGTACTGTAACGAACTTCGTCCTCACGTGTTCTCTTCCGACCCGTGGTCCATAGGAAAACAATTTTCATCTTGTTGGGAGGAGGATGAGTAATGGACTCCCAAAACGGCTGGAAATCGAGCCTACTAATTGTCGCGCCCAATCAGAACTTCCCGACAGCTGCTACGTCGGCTTGACTACTTCGGATGAAAATGTCATGTTTCTTAGCAACAACTGCCGTAAACCACAAGCTCGGGAGAGGGGCAGAGGAAGAGTGGAGCCGACTTTGAAAGGTGTTTAACGAGGCTGCTTAATGAAAACCAGTTTCTTATCATTACAAAACACACAATTATCATCGTTTTAAACCATGCAAACATAACAAACCTGTGAAAGAAAGGGAGATGAACCTCACAGTACTCAAACGAATTCTTGACCTTTTCGTTGAGCTTCAACTGTATAGAAACCTGCACAGAATTCGCGTCACCCTGCAGAAAAGAAGCAGAAGATATTAACACAAACATGAGCAGACTGACTTAAATTTTGCCAGTACTACAATCCTGGTCAAATGTCTTAGGACAATCCTTACTTTGGACCCCTTCCCCTCCCCCACCCCAATAACAATGTTGTCCAAATAGCAAGCATTCTGTCCGCAATTCAACATTGTTTGGGGGAGAGGGGGGCGGGAATATCTAGCTAAAACTCGTAAAAGTCATTTCCTGGAAAGAGTAGACAAGCATTTATGTTGCTGCCTACGATATGAACAAAGTGTCTCAAGGACTTTTGACAAGGATGGTAGATCTCTCCATCAGCATATAGCAGATCGTTCCACAAATAAGTCAGATCGTTCCACTTTTAAGTAGTTAGATAAATAAAGATCGCCCCAAGATCCGCGAGTACCTTCGAGTGTAAGTTCTGAGTATTGATTCATGATCGATCACCGTGATGAACTGTTGACGGAACGTAAGGGACCGTTCATTTTTTATGAGGGAGGGGGGGGGGGGGCTGGTGGGATTTGGGAAGCACCATTTAAAAATCACATGACCCCCCCTCAGCTTACCAATTTTTTCACATGCCCCCCCCCCTTATAGCGGTAATTTTTTGGGATGACCCCCCCCCAAAAAAAAATTGAACAAACAATATTTAGATTTCAACTTTTTTAATATTTCTCTATTATCCCCCTACTTCACGTTATTGTGCTCACTATGAAGACAATATTCACAATCCCTATACTACAGAGAGCTGTTGTTTAAAACACAAATCAAAAGAAAGAGAAGTCAATTTCGGATCTCCTAGTTATGGCTCGCCCTGAGCGTGTGGCATTTGGCCTCTCATTGGAATCTTCCTCATCTGAATTGATGAATGCAAGAATGACGTCACTTGAGTCATCTTCTCCTTCAGAGTCAATGGCATCACTGTCATACTCATCATTGTCACTTTCATCCGTTTCACTGTTGTCAGGACTTGCCCTGTTGTGATTTTGTGTCAATGTCCTGGCATTTCTCAGTGTTGGTTGGCCAGCTCTAAGAGGACTCTTCTGCTACAAGCATGAATGTCTTACAATTGCTTTTACTTTCTCACTCTTGCTGCTTTTCAAATACTGCTTCAGCCCGAGGTGGTTCAAGTACTTGTTTAGTTCTGGAACACGTAGCGTTTTAAGCTTGGTTAGATCGTCGCACAACTCAGTCCAAGGATAATCCTCATATGATTTATCTTTTGCGTCCCTACTTAACTTTGCCTTTTCTTCTGCTCTCTTTTTCCTTTTAAATTCCAGCACTTAAAGATGCTGAAGATAATCCACCACAAACTTTGATTTGAGAATAAACTTATCTGCAAATAGAGCAACGCTCTCTGGGTGAGATAAAACCAGCCTGCCACTTTCATGCTCTTTCTTCGCTTGGACCCTTGGCTGCCAGTCATCTGGATCACGCCCTTCTTTTGGGGTTTTCTGGTAGGAGAGGTAGTGGTATTCCGGTAGGCAGGAATGGTCAGGAACTGGTTTAAGAAAAAGAAGCAATCTTTCTAAGTGCGGATGGCTGTTCAGAAAGGGCGAGTGAGTTTTCCATGCCAGGGTACCAGTTGAAGCCCAGTGATGGAAGAAAACTGAACTTCTCCATCAAAGAGCACAGAGTAATGGTGGAAAAGTTGAATGTCATATTGAAAGATGTAAAGGAACACGATTCCACACTCTTTCAGTCCAATGGGCTTGCTTTAAAGCAGGGCGAAGAATTTGCCCCCAGTTTTAATGTAAAACAGATCAAATGTATAGAAGCTAAGTTGACGAAGGTCACGCAGGACATGGAAGCACTAGAAAATAAGAAGAGCAATTATAACAGCATATTCAAGGGCATACTCAAACAGCACATCAACAAAAGGAGAAGGAAAAAAGAAAACCGCAGAAAGTCAAATGAAAGAAAGAGGAAGCGGACTGAAAACAACGTCCAACGAGTTTATGGAATCTGTGTTGGAAACCCGCTAGGAAATGATCTTCCACAATGCCTTGTGTACCCTCCTAGAGCGGCCGTCCCGGAAGAGTGTATTAAAGTTGAGGATGTTGCCACGTCGTTATTTAGAAGAGATGGGCCATACATCGCACAGCTCTTGGAAGGGAATTATTTCACCAATGCTGCAAGAAGCAGAGTCACCACCAACCTTGAGCAGGAAGTCAGAGATTATGTTTACACCTTCATGTACCCTGAAGAGTACACTCTGACGGAAAGCATTGCTGCTTCTTGCAGCATTGGTGAAAGAGACTCCCATAGCAGCACAAGCGGCGACGAAGAACTCGACGACAGCGAAGATGAAGGTGAGTGCCAGTGAAAGTTGCATTCGAAAATAACAGTGTTAAATACTTTGTTTCAGTATCTACAAATGCTTTTTGTCGCCAAGCGTTTTTTTAAAGCAGAAGGAAAGTTTGTAATAAATTTGTATCCTGCCTTCTATGTTTATTCTATAGCAATTTTTTTGATATTCAGACATTATGCCATTTTAAAGTTTTACTAAAATATTTCACGTGACCCCCCCTTTTTCCCTTATTTTTTTGGGATGGGCCCCCCCTCGAAAGCCATTTTTTTTCGCATGGCCCCCCCCCAAATCCCACCAGCCCCCCCTACCTTATAAAAAATGAACGGTCCCTAAGAGCATATGAAGTTCACTTCTCAAAGTCGTTGATAATTCATCAAGTTAAAACAAAGAAAATCACAACCGTGAAGGAGGTTTGGATACCCGGTCTTAATAAGCACAGATTTTGACGATTTTACTTCTCCGTTTACTCCTTAGTTTTTGTTTCGATTGAGAAGATATATCAAGCATTCCAGACAGTGTTTCATCGGCTATCCAAACACCTCGAATTTCGTCAAAAATACTCCGCTGCGCGTCGTATTTTCAAGTCTCTTCTCGGTGTTTGGATATCCCGATGAAACACTGTCTCTCGTGTTTAATATATCACATGACTAATCAGATGATGAACTACCGTGCGATCAGGCGGGTTTTTGTTCTTCTGTCTTTCTTTTTTTCTTCTGTCCCCGCTACTTTCTCTCGTGTGCACCAGCTTGCATACTATCCCTGCAACATGCGTCCTTGCGTACACAAGAAGAGCGCTTGTCCCCGCTTAACGTTCTCGCAACATGTCCCCTGGAGCGCGCCGACCGTAAATCCTGATCCAATAAAGTGCAACCCAAAAGTGCCAACCAAGTGGCCAACACGCCTTACCTGCATCTGATATATTCCTCTGACAGGCAAGCCATAAGGAGTCTTGGAAGAGTAGTGACACAGATGGAATGACTCTGTTGGTGGCCTGAATCTTACTTTCCTTCCTACCATCTCAGGTCCTTTGAGCATCTGTGACGGTTGGAATGAAGGGATCTGGACATGAGTGTCACCCTCGAGAACACAGGGGTGGACCACAAGGAAATCCAGGCATGATGACGTGATGTTTACTGTGATTTCTGGAATTCCCTCCAAGTCAGCCTAGAAAACACAGAAACGTTAGCTTAAGTAAACGGTTATGAAATATGAAATGCAGTAGTAGAGGTTTTAAGCTTTTACAAAAAAAAGCTCAGTCACTGAGCAATACATTTGGACAATCCTGAATCAAGGAATCACATCATACAGCTACATATTCACACATACCCGGCACAAGATAATCCCAAAGAGTTCTCGCTCGTCTTGAAATTCCTTTTTAACGTGCTGAAAATAAAAAGAATCAAAGAGAATACAGCTCAACATATCAGTTTGGAAAAAAATTCCTCTGGAACCCAGGGTGTAGTTCCTGCTGATTCTTGACACACAAGAAGTATTACAACTATCTATACAGATTGTGTAATATATCTTTTCCTACCAGTAAACTTTATTTAGCTCAGTGTAGATTTAATGGGTTCTGGAGGCGCTGTGGCCTCATGGTTAGTGAGCTCGACTCCACATCAAGCAGTCCAGGTTCAATTCATAGCCAGGGACATTGTGCAGACTTAACCTTTGCTTGCCTTACCTAGTTTTAATGGGTCATTGTCGCCCAGTTATGCACCTGGGTACAGACATGCTCTGTAAGAGCTCAAGAACACAACACAACAATAAAAGTCAGGATCTGAGCCTAAGATGCAGCACATCCAATTTGATTCTAATGTAGAGCTGCTGAAAAATGTTGATACATTTGAAATCAATTATTACTCTCACCTGGACAGCTCTGATCTCCTCTTTAACAGTAAACACAAGCTGTTGTTTTCCCCTGTACTGAACAGGCTTCCATGCAGGTTGCTATAAAAAGGGATGAAAAGATAAATATGTCTAGATTTATGAAAACGGTTTTTATTTAAAAGAAAATTTCAGCCTGGTGTAAGCGTTTCATTCAAAGTAGATGATGCAAAAATTCAAAGGAAAGTTATTCTTTTTCTTTCTTCTCCAGTTCTGTTTTGGTTACTTAGCATGACTCTTGGGTCTTTAGGAGTGGTAAAATCCAAGTGAGTAGCACTTTGCATTGAGCATACATGTAATAAATTACATTACAGTATTTTAAGAACTTCAGGACGATTTTAAGTAGTTTAAGACCTCCAAAAAGTAAACCTTGTGTCTCAAAACTTTTAAAAGGAAAACAATTTCACTTAGAGATCAAGTATAGTGTATGTTTGCAGTTAATTAATAGGTCTTTCTCACTTTGTTTACAGAATGGATATCTTATTTATTTTTTTTATTTTGGCTGTGGAGTGTCTCCCAAGGTTTCAAACCCAAACTTTTTTAGTGAATTATGATTATGCCTAGAGATCTTGTGTTGTACCTTAAAACAACACACAAAAGAGTTCCTCTTCAAAGTTACCTTGATTAAATATTTTTGTTTAGTTAAGGAAGATCAAGACTTAGTTTAAGAGCACAAACCTTTCCTTTTTGAGGTACAATAATGTCTTTACTGTTGATGAATGATTGAATTGTTGTGAAGTTTGTATCAACAGGAGTACCAAATGGTGCTGCTACACACAGAAACCTGTACAGCTCATTTGCTTTAGACTGCAACTATCAAAAAAAAAAAAATAACAATATTTATTATAGAAAGTTGACTCCAAAATAAAGCATTTATAATGCCTTTTTCAATGCCTAGAGAACAGTCAAAATCATTTACTACTGAGTCAGCACTCAAGCCAACGTTCAACAAAGGTAGAGTTAACAGTTTCTTACCAAAATTACACTCTTCTACATCTTTGACTCTAATTTATTTAGAGAGATACCACAATAAACTGTACAGTAGAACCCCATTAATCCGGTCGACAATGGGCCACGGAAATCCTGCCGTATTAACAGGGTGGCCACAAGGCAGATTTGTCATGAAAATTGTCAATGGTTGACCAGAATTACAGAATGATGGGATTTACCGATGAATTGAAAATCATGAAATACATTAAGAAGACTTCATGTTGATCAGTCACATCTACTAACAAAATCTTCTTTGGAATTTTGGCAAATAATAATATCAAGTGATTTCTCATTCCACTACTGCGGTGCTACTTGGTTTACAAAACTTACATAAATTTGATATATACATGCACATGCAAACATTAAAAAAAAAAAAGGCCATGGACCAAATACCTGCTCATTAGAAGTCCAGCTGCCAACAAAGTCCACCATAGAATGGAGTAAAGAATATCCCAGTGACACACCAGGCCTTTAGTCATAATAATTAAAAGTTAAATTAATTTTGACAAAAATATTTTAGTTATCAATGTTTTACATGAATTTGTAGAGAGAGAAAAAAAATCCACAGTGCATCCATCATGACAAAATAACAGCTGGTTTGATGTTCTTATCAACTTTATTGACTCACTCACACCCTTGAAATTCAAACTACATCAACCCAAGTTTATAAACACAATGTAGAGAATATTACATACAGTTTAACAAGCGGTGGTTTTCCATCTGTCAAGTTTCCTTCTACCAATGGCACACATATAAACACTAAACCAAACTAAAAACAATGCAGATCACAAAGCAGATTTAACACTACATGATCATCACGACATGTTGTTAACTCTCACTGCATCATTTAATAACTTTATAGACAAGCTATAGAGAGCAGTGCCTGCAAATCGCCTGCAATAATATACTATTAGGGTGCAACAAATAACTTAGTTTATATTAGTTAGAAACGTATGACAGAAACGTTATGCTGGCCACACACCAAGTCTTGTTCCTTTCGCAGCCATTACTTGGGTTAAATGTGGTTCAAGAAACATCCAGAACCACCACAAAGAAGGTAACTTTGACATTCTGAGGGAAGGAGAGGGGAGAGTTTCTATAGCCAAAGTATTTAAAGGAAAGTGTGAAGCTAATAGAAACTGAAATTTCCAGTGCAAGGGGTGGAGGATTAATTCAAACCAAAAAAAAACCTGCTGTCGGCAGGGTATCACAACAGGTGTTTTCAGAAACTTACTCATTGATAACTGGAGCATCCATTAACAAGGAGTGTGACCACTCTACTGTACTTTCTCAGCATTTAAGGGTGCTTAAATACAGTTCTCACCCATAATAAATTATGTTATTTTAATATTATTATAATATGACTACGAGCCTAAGTTCTCTTTGGGTGATATTCAGCAAGGTGCTGCCAAGTTGTATTGACTAATAGAAAATGATGGGGACTTTATGTAGCCTAATAACTTACTGTTTTGTTGCAAGGATTGTGCATAGGCATGTTAATGCACCCCAAACCTTACGATTTTGTTCACCTTTTTTAGCCAAAGAAGAAGTCAAAAGGATTTTTAACTTTAGGATCTAGTAATGGGAATGAGTGCATGAGTATGTTCTGTCAGCAAATAGACACTGACAATCAAAGAACCAGTCAGCTTCCTAGATTGCCATTAGATCTAGAACATTGTGAGCGGATCATGAAATCAATGTAATTATTATTTTTTATCACTACATGTAAATGTACCTTTTCTATTGCAACAACAGGCCACAAAAAACCTTCTTTCACTCTTACTTCATGGACAGGTTTGTGCTCTGGCTTACTACAGGAATCAACATCTCTGTCAAACTATGAAACAAAAACCAAATGTGATAATAATTAGTAATTATTGTAATTACACCTACCAAAAGTCTCATTTAACAGCCACCAAGAAAGACAGAGCTCAAAATTGCGACCGCTGACCGCTTTTCATGCTTTTCACTAAAATACTTATGCTGGTGACTTAATCTGAAAACTTAGGGGCCAGCTGGCCCCAAATTTTTTTTCTGAAAGTCGAGTCCTGAAAGAGTATTTTATGTGATACAACTGTACATGTACATGTAGAATAATTGTGAACTGAAAAACATGTTACTGATCCTTTGCTCTATTCTTAGTTGAATAAACTAACAACTTCATTTGTCACACAAGTCTGAATGTCTTGCTACTGCTGCATAGTATGTTTGTTGTACACACCTCATCCTGGTAAGTTCCAAGTTTCCTTCTTAATCCCAATTCCTTCAACACAGCATCACCAAGTTCTTGATCACTTGGGATTGGTGTTAAACTGTTTCCTTCCTGGTACAACCCTGCTCGCCGCTCAACAGTTGGAAAACGCCTTCAGAAAGTTTTTCAATAATCAAATAATTCCAGATGGTAAATATCTCATAAGCAGTTGGACAACATTCACATTAAATGCTAAATGATATCAATAGAGGAGGTGGGGAGAGGGGTGCGTCTCTGAGATTCTAACCTAAAATGTAACTGGATATTGCCAGACAATCTTCAGCTACATTTTACAACCCTATAGCAAAGATATCTAAGTGACGTCATTTTTTGTTATTACTTGCCTACTAGAGAACTACTGACTGGTGCACAAAAGGTTCTTTGATGTAAAATGTTGAACATTGAAATAACAAAACAATGTTTGTAAACAAATAACTTCCCTGTTCTGGATGTCGCCTATTGTAAAAAAAAAAATTCCCTACCCTATGATCGTATCCAAGATATGTAATTTTTCAGAAATCCTAACACTACCACAGAATGAGTTGGTTTGAAAGTTGTTTTATAAACATTTAGTTTGGATTCCTTCAATTTCAAGTGTCAATATTTACTACTCTCCAAGTAGACTATAAATTATTGACCCAACTAATCGGTTTTACACTAAATGATCTGATGTCTTGTTACAGACCGAAGTTCACCAATTTTTAGACCCTTTCCCAGACCAAAGTCCTTTTTCAGTATCAACAAACAGAAACTGAAGATATTCGTGTAATCCGACTTATCTATCTTGCTCATACAATGTTCTGGCGTCGTCATGTTACTGAATGATCTTCGTTCATGTAGTACAAGTGTACTAAATCAAGAAAAAGCCTTCTATGAATAACCATGTCATGAAGTCCCGTAGTGATCAGATGAAAGCTATTTCTAGACTATCACCAAAACACGCAGCCCATAATAAGCTTACCTTGAGAAGAGAACACATTCAGACTCCGTATTAACAGCTGAAAACACCCAAATGCCTCGCAAACTCATTGAAAAAAGTTTTCTCTAACTTTAACACCGGAAGACAAGCTTCCGTCTTAGACGTCTCAGATCAGCAGAGTGTCCGCCATTTTGGTCATGGAGTGGACTTCGAACCTAGTCCTTTTCTGTGTCTTGCGACTGAAGGTTAGTGAAGGTCAAGATCGAGTGACAGTCACGCATTACAAAACATGCGAATCCACAGTCCATTTCCGGCTTCACTGGGGTGCCATCAACTGCACGTCGCATTATAGACAAAGCAAACCTTGCTATTATGCCACAATTCCGCAACTTATCTTAACGTTGGGCAGAAAAAAAACAGAATGCAACCCGAAATTGTCAGGCATTAGGCAGGTTAGGTTACATTTTTGGGTCAAAACAGGAAAGTACATTTGATAGGTTTAGCTTTTTCAATAACAAATGACACATGTCTTCCGGAATTGGCCAATCACAACTCGTGATCTCAAGAAACCTTTGAACTCACTGTTTCGAACTTGGTTCCGAACGCAATAAAATCTTCACGAGAGTGCTCTGCGAGACGTTTGAAATTCAGCAGCAGAGATGGAAGGTCCGACAGTTGTAAAAGGCAACTCAGACGCCGTGAAAAATGGCATTTGCAAAGGCGAAGTCACTGCTAATACAACCACAAAAGAGGCAAACGGATATGTTCCAAAAAAAACTGCTAAAAAGTCTGCAGCTCGACGGAAAACCGACCTGGGAACAGTGTTCTCGCTGCTGTGGTGCAGTTGGTTCGTCCTAGAATGCCTGTTATACTACGTTGGAGTAATTTTCGTCGTGGTAATCCCCTTGTTTCCAGTATTGGCGGTTTTTTTCCTCCTGAAGATGGTCGAGCGAGTTGTAGTGAAGTTGACAAGGGGCGAGACCGCGTTGAGCGGGCAAGACGCCGCTTGGCAACAGACCAGGGACGAAAACCGGCTCGCTATCAACGGAGTGGTTTACGCGGAGAGAAAAAACAGCTTTGAAGATGCAATGAAAGATTTCCGACTGGCCATTTTAGAACGTATGGTGAATGCTAAAAAACCGAACGGAGAACTGTTGTACCCCAGAATTCGCTGCTGCATCCGCCCAGGTTTCTTCCAGTACTTTTTCCAGGAAGACAAATCCTTCCGGATTGAAAATCACGTGTTCAAATGGGAAGGGGAGGTACCTTCGTCCAAAGAGGAACTGGCGTCCATTACCTCGAAGCTGAGTAATGAAGCTTTTCCCAAAGGAGTATCTCCCTGGTATTTTTGCTGTGTTCCAATAAACTATGGTGACCAGGGTTTTGCTGCAGTATTCAGAATGAGCCATAGCCTTGCTGATGGAGTTGCCTTAACAACATTCCTGGTCAACCAATTACCAGATAAGTCCACTCCTCAAAAGGAGCCTGTAAAGTTCACAGCTTCCACAAGTAAGGCACTTCTACTGGCCAAAGCAGCATTAATTATACCGCGTTTCTTCATAAAATTATTTCTCTCATTTGCTGACCGATCCATCTTGCATGGGCCGAAGATCAGTGGAGCTAAAAAGGTTGCCTGGCACGAGGGATTTGAGTTTGAGTTAGTAAAACAAATTAAGACAGCTACAGGTACAACTGTCAATGATGTGTTGATGTCCTGCCTTTCTCGAGCAATCAGAAGGTACTTTCAGAGAAAAGGTGTGGAGAACCCTCCAGATTTTACTGCATCTGTTCCAGTGGACATCCGCTTGTCCACAGCCTCCAAGAAAGATTTAAGCTTTCAAAACAAGTTCTCACTGGTTTTCCTTAAACTTGCAGCAGCCACTGAGGATGTCCTGGAGCAACTGTACGAGACCAAAGCACGAATGGATGAATGTAAATTCTCTGGTGAATACCTAGCCATGGCAGCTATGATTATTCTGACAAATGAGCTCACCCCCGAATTTGTGGTTCGTAACATTAGCGACTTTATAGCCCAAAAAGCAAGTTGTGTTTTATCAAACGTCCCTGGTCCACAGAATTTTCTCATGGTGAATGGCCAACGAGTCAAGTACATGGCATTCTGGCCTCCACAGCGCCACAATATTGCAGTAGGACTGTCTATATATTCCTACGCAGGCCAAGTTATTGTTGGAGTTCAGAGTGATGCTAGTTTGCTTCCAGATCCAGAGATAATCATTGAAGAGTTTGGAAATGCTTTGAAGGATTTGGCTGGTCGTGTTCTTCATAGCAATGAAACAACTGAACATGCTGTTCATTAATCAGAATCTCTGTGCTGGACGTCAGTTTCACTACATACATGTAAGCACTCATACGTGGCTTAACTTTATGAAGAATAGACGTTGTGTAATGTTTATGTCTTCCCTGATGGTACAGAAAATTTGTGTTTATGCCAGTATACATTGCTGGGGTAATTATACTGTAGTCTAGGACTGAGTCAGGTTCAAAAATTTAGGGTTTTCATTAACATAATGGTCAAGTAGAACTACTGCCATGTCTTCTTGCATGCTCAATTATTCCCCTCAGTTTATTTTATAATGATAAAAAGTATATATATAATGCCATTTCTAAGAAGAGCTCAATTGTGTTTTACAATAAAGAGGTGCACATACATCAAAAGAAATCATTGGTATAGTTTTAAGATTTAATAGAAACATTCCTCTCATGATGGTAACTGTAGCTCTGTGGAAATCCACATATTTTTCCTGATTGGTACTTGTTGGTCAGATTTCAACAATCTCGGGTCTCTTCTGAGCGAGAGAGGAGTTGAAGATCTGTGTATGCAGGCTAGATCATATTTTTATTTCACAATCAATACAGACCTGTGAAAAGAAATTCGGAGGGAAACTCACCTGAATTTTCCTAGCAACCTGCTCCATTCTTATAGAATGTAGGTTATCGTGTACCAGTATGTGCAAAGCTCACCATCAGTAGTGGAAATTGCATAATTTTCAATTGAAAAGACAGGACTGAAATTTCTAGTTTGAATACATCAGGCTTGATTGTTATGGCACTAAAACATGGGATTGGTTTTTGAAAAGCTTTTTAAAGGATTTCCACATCAAAGAATTATGAGAGTCAGAGCAGAGCATTATTAATACTAAATCGTAGTTCATGGTAGAAACTCTTCATTTAAGTATGATCCTCACTAATTTCTCTGTAGTGTCAGCATATACACAAGCATGTTTCACTCTCAACTTCTTTATTTCAGTTAATTTTCAAAAAGATCTTTTTACAGAATTTGTACTTAAAATATACTTTGAAATTAGCTCAGGATGGAAGCCCATTCGGAGGGTGACATATCACTTGATTAATTAAAAAGGAGTTGAGCAAAGATTTTTTCATGTTTTGAAATAAAATTAATCAATTTAGAAGACAAAAAGTATGGTAATACTTTTTGTAAAAGAATAAAGACAAGGACATGTGCAATATTGTGAATTGTATGACATTTTTTTTTTCCTTGAAAGAGAATTGTTTTTGTAAAAACATAGTTATTTTTTTTTGGATTTACAAGATGATGTTAGGTAAAATAATTATTTATTGATTACTAGAAAGTAAAGATTGAGTATTGTTAACTCGGCTATTATGGATTATATTTTTGCAAATCATCCTTGTAATGTATTATTGGTCAAATGTCACCACAAAATTAATTAGTCATTTAATGCTTACAAATTTTATTCACATTTTTTCTTTTCATGAAAGAACTAATTAAACATGCCAAGGCAAGGTACAGAAATAGAGTAATCAGGGCTTTAATGTCTGTAACAGGGAAAAGTCCAGATATAAGCAGGTCCCTGTATAATGCAGGCTTTGACCATATGGCTAAATATCAGTAGAGAAACAATTAGTATAACAATAAATGTAACAGTATTTTCATTTATAGATCACAAGCTTATAATAAATAGTTGAATTCACTACACTGACTTTAATAATAAAACAACCTTGTTCTTGAGAACTCACTGTCGAGTGATAGAGATGTTCTACTTGAAGCTACATTCTCACAAGAATCAATGTTTATTAAGTTTATTAATTATTATCTAATAGATATTGTGACTACAGATGCAAACAAGAGATGTTGCAAGTACATGTACTTGAATTTTTAGCCAGCAAAAGCAGGCAGAGTTTTGACTTTTGTTTCATGCCACTGGTATTTCTTGGTGGCATGAAACAAGAACCAGAAATCCATCTGTGTTTGCAAGCTATTGAAAAATGTTGATTCTGAAAAATGTACACCATTATTTAACATTTGTACATCATAAATTTCACGTAGACTGTTTTGTAAAAAATGGAAACCCTTTTAATTTAACATCCTCAAAATTAATTTCTTTTCCCAAAAAAGTTTTAGTCTCAGACTACAAATGTACTGCAACCAGCAAGCAGAATAAACTGAACAGATGTGAATTGAATGGCTGTCAAGCATTTTTTACAACCTCGAAATAACATTTAATTCTCACTGGAGTAAAAATTCCAGGGGTTAGACACCTGATGAGCAGTGACATCAATGAATATTCAAAGAGTAATCAACTGATTATTCATTGATTACTGGCAATGATCCATCAGTAATCGAAGCCCAATAACTTTGTGGCGTATCGATTACTCATCAGTGTCATTGATTACTCATTGATTACATTGATTAGCCATAGATATTATTGATTACTCATTGATGACCTATTGATTACTTATCAACTATCATTCTGCACTAATATTACAAATTTCTTGCTTTTTTGTACCAATATTTTCTTAATTCTTTTATCTGTGTTTTACTTGTTTGTCCTTCATAACAGGTGTTCTTGTTTACGTAATTATGCCGACACTAAAGGCCAAACAACATACCAGCATATCGAAACATGTAGATCAGTAATTTTGTGGCTTATTGATTACTCATTGATCATTGGCAATAATCAATGACTAATCAACTGATTACCCATTGATTACCTATCAATTACTCACTGATGTCATCAATTAGATACCCCTGGAAAATTGTTCACCAGCCATCTTTAACTATAACAATTTTTGTGGACTATCTTGATCTCTTTGGAATGATTTTACTGAAGAATCTTGAGGTTGAGACTTGCAATCCTGTCCACAGCAAATGAAAATTCCTACGATACCAAGCTCTGTTTGACAAACAGAAATTCAGCAGTTAAAATATTGTTTCTTTAAGAAGCATCAACTGCCCAAAGGCCATGCTATCTATATCTAACATAACATGATATGGTTTGAATGACTCCATTCAATATTACTTTTACAGTTTTCAAAAGCACAAATTAAAGTGGAGCTCCTGATTACAATAGGTTAACCTTGGCTTCAGCTTACGATCCAATCAAAAACCAGAACTTAGCATGTGCTCAATTTCACAATATGGTCACAATATGGTCATGTGATACTGGTCAGCAGATACCTTGTTTTGACAGGTGTCAATTGACTAAATCATGGATGTCTCGCTTAGTCTGTTAAGCACAACGAGAGAGAAGCTGGGAGCAAGAAGCGCAGAAAAGCAGGATGTAACTCTCATCCCCAGATTATGGGCAGCTTTTTTTCTCTAGTGCATTTTTTTTCAATTCATGGTCGAGGACTAAGCAAAAGAGGAACTGTTCATGGTCTATATTTGTTGGCCAGGCACTATGTTTTCACAGTGTCTCCCTAGCCAGGAGTACAAATGGGTATCAGTGAACATGCAATGGGATAACAACCATTCCTATTGTGTGAAAAGATTCAAACCAGGGACACCATTATTGATGAGCCAGCTGGCTTCTCTAATCCAAGTGTACTCAGTGTATATGTTGTGGCTCAATTTTAACCTTTGATATAATATAATATTTTGTTTTAGTGTACAGTCTACGTACATGTAATATACTATAATTTACATGAAACAAGAGAAAAAACAAATTGTAGCGAGGGTATTATTGAGCCACAAAATATACTTCCTCGTCAGATTTTTGCAGAACATTTTTGTAAGCTGCAACACCAGTTTTGAACAAACATTTTGGTAAAGCGATGCACCTTACCAAGTCTTTACAATTAATTAATCATAAATATTACGGAGGAGGCAGCGTGGCTCAGTCATGCTTGTAAATAGCCAACTGGTCTGCCTCCCACCGGTTGGGATTTTTAAGCCTATTACATTTAGTTGATATATTTGTTTCCTTCATTTAAAGTGACATGCCTGTGAACTAGCTAGGTGTAGCTAAGCGCATTGACCACTATAAACAACAACATTTGAACATTTGAACATTTGAATATTTTCAACAAAAAAGTTAGCGAAATTAATAAATGACATTCCGACATTGTCCGATATCATTGTCAAGTAAATGTGTAGGTTAGTTTTTGCATTATAAGAGGATCTACAATTATGCACATAAGATTGCAAAATACATTAGGTGACAAGAAAACAAGAAAAAGTGAGTATTAGAAAAGTATACTTAATTAAACAAACAATTTTGCTCTGATTGAGTCTGACTGAGTACTGAGTCCTGGCTTAAGTTCTCTGATATATAACATTTCATACATCAGGCAGTCAAGTTTACTCCTTCATTTCTTTTAGATGGTAAAATGGTCTTTGAGGTTCCTTGGCTCCATATCAGGGAGCACAACACCACCACAACGGTAACAAGAACGTCACCAAACAAAAGGTCTAATGATCAAAACAATGGCTGTGCACATGCGAGCAAAACAATAGCTGCACGTTATAAATCTTTGTACATTTCTTTGCCATCCTCTGCAAAATAACAATGTGAAATGACCAAGTTCTGCCTCATCTACTGAACGTGGACAATGAAGGCTAATTTTTAGTATTTCCATTAGGAATTTAACACTCTCATTGCATATGTAGCCTGAGCACATTTTAGAGTCATTGGCGCACCAAGCAGATCTAGCAAATCACGAATTTCGCTGGTAAAATATAAATTCATGTTTTACTAGCCATCATCCTCCGCGGTGGCAGCAGCGCTGCTTAAGCTCCCTATTGTGTGATACATGAACAGTCAGTGTAGTCTTGATTATTACCTGAGATACTGAGAATGAACTCTGTAGTTACCATCTAAGAAGTCTCTGTAAAATTTTGACAATTCATCAGCTAACTCCTTATCTAAAAAGAAAAAGAAAACACATTACACAAACAAGACTCCCTAGAAGATTGGCACTCAACATCACACACTGAAATAATTTTACTATTGTAACTACTGGTATATATTGAAATGATCGCCTAGCACGGTGTATATGTTTGCCTGTTAGAAGGCTTCCAAATGAGGTAGAGGAGAAAAAATATATTTTTGACAAGCAGAGCAAGATAAGTCTGGATTATTGCACCTGTTCAAAGGCCACTTATATCAATTAATAATTGTTATTATTATAAATTATTATTAATCATTCTCTAAAACTTGGGCAGCTACTACTCTCAACATCCACTATAATAATATTACTATACCACTGTCAATTGGATAACTACGAACAAACCTAGTAACCAATCAGTCTGCCCAAGGTTGTTCGAGGCTGGATAATGCTATCCACCGGATAAATCGCTATCCAGTGGTTGAGTCTTTACAAAACAAACCACGCTATTGGCTGGATAGTGATTTATCTGGTAAATAGTGTTATACACCTTTTGAACAATCTGGGCCTGGTGGATACTTATACATGAAGCATTATCCAACTTTATGACAGCCAGGAGCTGCTGTTTAACTGATGGCCAACTTACTTGTATCAGTTTCCAGGTTCCTTGGTCTCAACTGGAGGTATGCTTTTTTTGACTAGAAAATAACAGGACAAAAGTTATCAACATCTGTAACTTCCTTACAGCAACAAGTCCAGATAAGCAGGTGAAGAAGTATACTGCATACCGTATATATCCTCTTTATTTGATCACCAAAAAAAAAAAGAAAACTACAGTAATTTGTGACTTTTCTGTGCTTCTCTTAAGCCAGTAGTTTGACACCTACATGTAAGATGACCTAACCTTACTGAATTTTTCATTTTGTTTTTCCCAGAAATCCTGGTGCCAAGTATTCAATTCTTGTTGCTGTTCTCTGAAGTATTTTTCCTGAAAAATAAAATTGAATATGTTTAAATTGGTCAGTCTTCTTTGTTTCAGTAACAAAATGCATACAATTATCTACTATACAGAGTATTTAAAGGGTGATCCCAAAAATTTATCAAATAATCAAATAATACAAGTTCATTAGTGAATGGACATTCCATTCATTATCTGCACCACCCCCCCCCCCCTTATTGAGGCCCTTTGAATTTTATCCCCTCAGAAAAGTAAGATCAAAGTGCTGACATACTTCCCCCCTCAGATTTTATTAAAAGATCAAAGGCACTGACACAGATGCCCCGTTAGAAATTGCCATTACAGACCCCCTCCCCTCCCCCTCAGATTTCCGAGTACCTCATTAGGGGTATAAAATGTTTAAGCAAGCAACCGGAACAATGATCCTGCTGGTATACGTTGGATCAATAGTGGTCTAATTGGCTTTACATATAAAATGAAGAATACAAAAGCAAAAACCAACACAACGTAGAATGATTTTTTGAAGGTGTACTATATTTCGGCTGGCCAAACCAGCCTTCTTCAGGTACAATGGAAGATTTTACATTGGTGCGTGTTTTTATGTAGCCGATATTTACGTAATACCGGAAATACGCAAAAGTAATTGATAATGTAAATTGAAGATGAGCATACGGTAAAATGAAATAACATGATAAAAGAACATAATAAAAGAAAACAAATGGAAACAATTAATATGTTTAGTCTGAACAATTAATATGTTTCTTCATGGATGTTCAGACCATTAGGATCAATTGATCCTAATGGTCTGAACATCCACGAAGAAACATATTAATTGTTTCCATTTGTTTTCTTTTATTATGTTCTTTTATCATGTTATTTTATTTTACCATATGCTCATCTTCAATTTACATTATTAATTACTTTTGCGTATTTCCGGTATTACGTAAATATCGGCTACATAAAAGCATGCACCAATGTAAAATCTTCCATTGTACCTGAAGAAGGCTGGTTTGGCCAGCCGAAATATAGTACACCTTCAAAAAATCATTCTACGTTGTGTTGGTTTTTGCTTTTGTATTCCTCATTAGGGGGTGGTGGTGGTGATAAAAAAATGGAATGGTGTATTGCACTGCGTGGTCACTTTGGTCTTGGTTGGACAACATCCAATCAAAAACTGCACTAAATTAACTTTAGATAGAGTACCATGATAAACAGACAGACAGACAGACAGACAGACAACCTTCATTTAAGCACAATTAAAACTAAAGCTCATTAACTAATGGAGTTGTGCAAAAACATAATAAAATTAAAATGAAAGTAACTTCGTACAAAGCACATAAATGATAAATACAGTTCATCTGTATCAGTTCTGACTTTTGATATACGGTCGTATGACTCAAGACTTACTTGCTTAGTTTCGTCCTTCGACTTTGCATAGATGATTTTTCTTATGTTCGATCTGTAGTCTCGGGGACCCACCAAGTTAAACTCGCTACGACATGGGGGTCCAGAAGTTGAGGTACTCCTAGGAGCCTTAAAATCGTAATGATATAAGCTTAACAATAACTCACAGCTTTGCAAATTATCCTACGTGAAGTTCTAAGCTTACATAACCGCAAGCCCAGCTTTATACCTGATGTCCCTTGTCAAAACCAGTTTCACGGCTGTTACTCTCCCATCTTTTAGGCAAAACAAAAGATCGATATAAAAGGTTCCTTTTCGCACAAAGTTGTATTAAAGCGTTATTTCTATGAACCACTTTCATCCAGGTTGAAACCATACGGAACTAGACAACCAAGAAGAGTCAGAGTTTAAGGGTAACAAGGCTAGGTTACCAAGCCTACGGCAACCGCTGTCCAAGAGCCGCAGACGCAACATCCTTCAAAATGGCGGAAAGAGAGGGTCTTGAAGGTTATGATGCTTTCAGCGTGTTTTTTGGCTTCATTGAATTGATTTGAGGTATTATTCCTAGTAAAATAAACGCTCTTTATCTTATAGAAGAAAGCAGTACAGCAAAAGAAGATCGCGAAGAGAAAGATATCTCACGCAGTCGAGGTATGCTATCTCCAATTCTTATACGCAGCCAAGTGAGCCAAGTTATGTTACGTCCAAACTGTGCCTAAAAGTATAAAGTTCGTATCTGGAGCATTCCAGCTTGAAATACGTTTTCTATAAGTTTGTTAACTTAATGTGGCACGTGACCGTGGGAGAATATTGTTGATAGAATCGGATTGCCCAACAATGTAGGTTCATCACTTTTCGGGCAACCCTTAGGCATTCGACATTTTGAATTTTTGGTTAATTAAAATCCCATCCTCCGGGTCAAAAGAGGTGTTTAATACCCCACCTTTGGGTCATAGTAGGCGTTCAAATGCCCCTAGCTACCCCTGGGACTGTCACCCACTTTCAATCGGGTGATAAGTTGTTATTTAACTGGCAACGAGTTTCTTTGTGTAAAACTGACAACAGTAGTAACAAGTAAGCTTAACCAATGATTTATATTTAACAATTAGACCTGTGGCCCTTTAGGGCGAAGGGTCTAATTGTTTTAGTATCACCCAACTAGTTGGACAGAAAAGGCAGTGATAAAGTTAGCAAATGCAAGTTGAAGAAATATTTGTTTGGGAATAAAACGAAAGAAAGCGCCACGCTCAATTGTGCCAATTTTTGCTACTCACGGACTATAGTAACAGTAGTCCTTTAGTAGCGTAGCCAATTAAAATACAGGATTTGCATTAGTCCTCTAGTTGGGTGAGTCTAAATGGTCTTAGTATAAATCTACTAGTGTTCTATCATGAATGCGGTGCTCTGATTGGCTACGCTACTCACTATCTCTTCTGTTTTAGTGTAAATCTACTGGCGTTCTATCAAGAATGCCGTTCTCTGACTGGCTACGCTACTCACTATCTATTCTGGGATAGATAGTGAGTAGCATGCACTTGTTAACAAAATGAAGGGCGCTTTTTGGTGTTTTCGAAGTGTCTGTTAAGAGGATTTAGATAAAGTCTTGAATGACTAGTAGATTTATACTAAAACAATTAAATTATTCTCTCTCGATTTCTATCCCGGGATAGAAATCTCAACTCATAATCAAATTGTCTAATATATGGATTGTTTCACAGCTAAAAAGAAAAGGAAGAGAAAACACAACAGCCAATCCAGAGAAAATTCTTCTTCATCAAGTTCTTCAAGTAGAAGCAGGTCACCTTTGAGAGGTATTAAAAATGTAATTTTCATCTCACAACAGCAAAACATTTGGAGTTCTTTATGAACACTGATTACCTAGAAAAATACTTACGGAGTGGAGTACGCGGAGTGCAGAGTGTAGAAAATGCAGAGTGTAGAAAATGCAGAGTGTTGAAAATGCAGAGTGTAGAAAATGCGGAGTGTGAAAATGAGGAGTGTGGAAAGTGCAGGGTGTGGAAAATGACGAGTGTGGAAAGTGCGGAGTGTAGAAATTGTGTAGAAAATTTCAATTTCCCATTTCAATTTCCATGTCCATGCTGAGTGTGGAAAATGTGGCATGTGTAAACTCTTGCGAATTGGATATCTTATGGTCGAGGCCGAAGGGAATAAAGTTGAAGTACTCATACTCCATCATTATTGCCAAAGGTTTTGAACAAACACCGATAAATTGCGTAATGTTTGGATGGCTCAAGCTTTTAAGCATTTTTGCTTCCTTAGCAATGTTCCCTAAGTGAGAATCTCCCTCTCCAAAAAATCCCTCGACAACAACAACTTTTCCATTAGGAATGTAATTTCCTTTCATGACTGACCCAAAACTTCCCTTGCCAATCTAGTCTTTATCCTTAACGTCACTTCAGACAAAGTTGGGTAGGCCTTCAAAGTAACCTTTTGAGAGCAATTTAGTCCCAACAAGTGGTATTTTGAAAGCCATGATGACCTTCAATTATGGCAATCCAGCGCTCAGGTACGCGGACATTAATGAGGGCCTAAAAGCATGTGGGAAACAACTACAATGGCTTATTATTTAAAACAATGTAACACAAATTTGAAACCACTACGGATGCGGTGACATGCTCGCAAAAAAATCTTGTCAGCTACCACACAACATCGTGGTCAAGCACGTGGATTGGCGTGTAGTATGCAGGGACGACAACACAGGGGCATTAGTGTACAGCGCAGACCTATTACCGTTCTAACCCTGCGCATCTTAAAATGCAATGATGCATTTAAAGAAAATTAAAGAATATTTAAATTTTCTACACATTTTCCACACTCCGCACTTTCCACACTCCACACTTTCCACACTCCACACTTTCCACACTCCACACTTTCCCCACGCATTTTCTACACTCCGCATTTTCCACACTCTGCATTTTCTACACTCCGCACTCTGCACTTCACATATTCCACCGAACCGGAAATGACTCTCAAATATGTGAACAGTCGGTTCCACTAAGTAAAATCAAATTGCTGTGGTGTTAGTTTTGAATGTTTCACCAATTACACGACAAGAAAAGCTAATGGGATGACCTCCCTGGTTAGTTACATGAACCAGAATTCAAGTTATTGGGGTAAATTTTTATCAAGGGAAACAAAATTCAGTTCAAGTTAGCGGGGAATTCGAATTATTCAAGTTCAAGTTAAACAAGTTAAAATGACTGAAAAGTGCAGTCAAATCCAAGGAAAATGGGACTTAGTGGGGGAGTTCGAGTTATCCGAGTTCGAGTTACCGCGGTTCTATTGTATGTCAAAAAATTGAAGGGCTGTAGCCACGATGAATCATAGTAAAAGGTAAAAATGTTCTCTGGCTAAAAGTATACAAAATACAAGCTTTCAACAGTCTTAACTACAGTCTTAAGGACGGTGCCTACTTTTGTTAGGGCGCACACGTTCTGCGCATCACACAAGGCATGGTTTAAGCGCCATGCGCACGCTGGGTTGACATGACGCAATCAACTACGCTACCAAGTACACGACTAAATTGAAAGCAAAATTTTCCTACTGTGACCAAATCAAGTTTAATGAACCTGTACTTAAACCAGGAACACCAGAACAGCAGCATATCACTAACCACTAACTGTTAACGTCCTCCAGCTGAAAAACTAGCTGTTATCTGTCGAAAATTATACTGAAATCCAACTGTAAACGTGTACCTACAGATGGCGTAGTGCGCACGCAAAACAAGTGCAAGATACACAAATGTTTTACTTACTGGGGAGGTGTCAGGAAAAACTGTAACAGCCACCGTAAAAAGTTTAAAAAGGATCAATAACTTTAAAAAATGTGTGGTTACCCCTATATTTTATGTTATGAAATGGGAGTGGCAAGCCTATTGAGCAGGTGATTAGTTTCTGGTTGTGAGCAAAAGATATTTAGACTGTATTTTAGCTGAAACAGAGGAAGGCTGTCAGACGCTAAAAAGTGCTGTTGCAACGATTTTGTCATTAAAAACATACCAAAAATGGTTTTTATGTTACCATTTACCATGTAGTTTTCAGATCTTTATAAATGTGTTTGCTTTTCTGTATGCAAAGGCGAATTCTAAAGGAAGCTGTGAAGAAATATACTCTCCTTCTATTTTCAGAAAAATGCTGATGTCAGCATTTTTGTTGAGATTCAAGGCTAATTATCTCGAAAAAATGCGTGGCTACCCTCTTTTTTCTTTGTGGATTCCTATAGCCATTGCAAAGATCTACTTTTTCCACAAGGTCCTTATCTGGCGCAAAAACCTTTGTATTTAGTAGGCACCGTCCTTAAAACAGATCTTTCACCCATTCAATGACTGTAGTTAAGACAGTTGAAAGCTTATGTTTTTTATACATGTATACTTTTAGCCAGAGAACGTTATCAAATTTTACCCGTATTGATATGTCAATATGCCATGATTATCGTTCCAGAGAAACGCAAAAAAAGAAGAAAACAATCAAGCAGCAGCTCACCTAGTGATGCTAATGGCAACTCTTCTAGCTCCTCAGAAACAGACTCTTCAGGTAAATCAGGGGTTTTATTAAGGGCCGGGCACCCTGCAAATTAACCAGCTGTGAGGACATCTTTGCCATCTGGTTTGACCATCTTGAGGAAAGTTTCTGTTTTAAAGAACAGTTCAAATAGTTTTGCCTGCTTGTGTAAAGCAGTTGCCCTCCTGTTGAAAAAGTTAATTAAACCCCTGGGTGAAGTATGTTGCCATTGTAGATTAGCCAAACCCTTCCTGGCTTCCCTAAAGAAAAGTGCAGGCAGACAATACTGAGTAGAGTAATTAAGAGACTTATTAAGCACATGGGACACTTCCATGACAAATTTCAGTTCTTTTTATTCATTTAACTGGCACAATGAATAATTTGAATACAAATAGATCTTCTGAAAGTAAGATTAATGCAAGGTTTATAAGCATTTTGAACTAAAAAGAAACTGGCAAAGAAGTTTGTGTCATGTGAAGTTTGCAGTTATGTAGTTTGTTTAAAAAATTATTTCCTCACTAACTTATGTCGACTTTTCAGTGGGCAGAAAGAAAAGGAAGAAGAAAAAGGTATGTTTCTATTGGCAAGTCTCTTTGTACAAATTTCATATTACGCACTCAATGGTGTATGCCATTAGTATGTATACATATCTTCTGGTGTTTCCATAAAACTATGTTCATATAATATAAAATTATATATTTTGTTTTGTTTTAAACAATATTTTCTTTCCAGAAAAAGAAAAGCAAAAAGAGGACAAAGAAGAAAACAGATGAAGCGCCAGGACCCGTTCAACTCTCAAAGGTTTGTAGTCCGAGAAGCAGTAAACGGATGATCGCTTGCCGTGTAGAACTCTGTTGCTTTCAAACAATATATCCAAGTAACGAGCCAGAAAATTCCATACTACTAATACATATTTGGCTTTTAGTTTATTCCGAGAGCAGATGATAGGTGAATGAGTTCAGAATTCCCCATCTTGGCCTCATTCCCAAGATAATCCCTTTCAAGTTATTTCTAGACAACTTCCCGGGGGGGGGGGGAGGGGGGGGGAGGTGAGGGTACAGAAATAGCCAATTCTTTGAAGGGGATTTTGCTCACGTGGACAGCCCAAACGCGTTTACACGCACTTTTCATCCTCCACGGAGACATCCATGCAACGCGCGTTATAATATCATCCGCCGAAGAACTGGACACCATGTGTAAGAATTGACATCAGAAAAGACTTCAGATGGATTTACCATTTGCATGGGTAATTAACTCTTTTGTCCGTCGTCTTCTCTTGTTTATCCAGTCATATTTTAAAACACTTTTCGAGGAAATTAAAAAATATCACGGACCTTCAAAACTAACCTAAAGCCCAGGTAAAACGTTGAACTTCACGAGGCAAACTAAATTGCAATTTGAATTGATCCAAACAGGTAAGGCTTAACCATTGGGTCAAACGTCGAACTTAATTCAAATTTAGATCGACCAACACGTCCTATCAACGTCTAACTTATCATGAACTTAATTCGCTCAGTTTAGTTCGTCCCATGTGAAGTTCGACGTTTGCCCTGGGCCAAAATTTCTGCCTTGAAGACTTCATCAGTGCATAATTAGACTTTTAGCCTTTCTTAACCCCATACATTTAGTTCTTAAGTCGTAAAAGAGGATTTATAAACGAAAGTATATTGAATTTCTAAAGGTGTAGAGATGACCACGGATACACTTTGCTCGGACACCTTAATTGTCTTGTCTGTTTCATCTTCACTGTAGCTCAAGGAGATTTTTCATTCACTGTTGAATTTTGCATTCTTTGTTACGCGTGTTAACCCTTTGAATACCAAACTTTCGCCAAAAAAATGCCGTTTTTAACCGTTTAGTTAGGTTTTTTGGCTGCCATGACGCTAAATAAATCTACGTTTTGCTAAGAAAGCTTTTTTTTTTTACCAAAAGGAGAGATTTTTCGAGGATTACGTACAAAATTGAGCAATATTTCAATTTCGGGCATGCGCATAAGCTAAAATTTGGACTTTTTTTTGCCATTACCCGTTCTAGATTTTGTTTCTTGCTCCTTTCCTCTCTTTTTTTCTCGGCCCTTTAACTCTGGCTACCTTTTGCGTTGCATGTTCTTTCTGGCTGCCGTGAAAAGTTGTATGTTAATTACGCCTAGAAATGGACCTTGATTGATAATAGGCACAGTGGACCATTTTACCACTGTTTTTGCACCAAAACTGAGAACGTTGTTTTTCGATTTGCGACGTCGGAATGTCGTCGATATCTAAACCTGACCATTGTACGGAAAGACCTGGCCTAAGTCTACTATCTGCTTATCAAGAATATCTGATGACAGTTAAATTGATGACGTCACAAGTGGTGCAAATAGCACGACCATAAATTACGCGTATATGCGTGATTGATATTCAAATGGTTAATCGTGTTGCAATTCTAATTTTGCAGTTCATGAAAGAGCGAAGACAAAAAGAAGAAGCCCATAGAAGCGCAGTGTCTGGCAAGAAGATCAAACTCAAAATAAAAAAGTCAAGCAAGGACAAGGAGGTTAATATTAATCTTTTGTATTTTTTCAACAACGTCGTCGATCTGTTGGGAATTTCTGTTCACATTCTACAGCTATACACTAAGGGGAGAAGGGGTGGGGACGGAACCACCCGTCCCCCTCATGAAATATCAGTGAGCGTAGAAAGGTTGCTAAGTATCGTTGCTATCTTGTGATTAGAGAATAAACAGGAGACCCTTCAAGTGCAGATTTGCCAGTAGTTGAAAACGAGCAAGGCTAAATTTTGAACCTTTTTTCGTTTTTGTCTTTCAGCGTGAAAAGAACCGCAAAGAATTGCTTCATTTCTTGAATCAGACTTTATAGAACGGAATTTCATTGAACATTTTAATTCTGAGCGGTGAATTGGAACAACTCAACAGCAGCATTACTGGTCAAGAAAAGTTCAAGCAAGTTTAAAATGAAATCGCTTCCACGAAGTCTACAGTAGGCAATGTCATCACAGTTTCCAGAAAGCTATGCCAGGAAGAAAACGGACTTCGGGTGAAATGACTACTTTTTATCCTATTCAGTAAAACCACTTCTCCAGTTTGAAAAGCACTAAAAGGTCGCATAAACGAGAACGAGAGAGTCGAAGAGAGTTGCGGAGAGAAGATTGATGAATCAGCTTTTTCACGACCCTCGTCACTTGGATCAGCTCGGAGACACACGAGCGGAGAACAAACGTACGAGAGTCACTTGACTTCTGCCAAACGATCGAAAACTCTCGCGTCGTTTTTCATCAAATTTTGAGCAAGTTAATTTCGATAAGAGCACGTCAAATCGGATCACAGTTCCGTTGCTAGCTAAATGAAAACGAGCATTTGAACTAGTATTTTCAATTCTCACCTCTTCTAGGCCGGCATCAGGTACAGTAGCTAACCCTGATTCATTTTTTCTGAATCTGTTAAAAACTTTGCTTACTGAATAACCTAAAATTACTATGATTTAATTTCCCTTACATTGTCAGGCAAACAGGCAACGAGAATAAAGAAAATCTTCAACTACAGTTGAACTGTAACGGTGTTAAGTATGGTGCACATTAACTCTCTTATCTGGGAGGCGCTGTGGCCTCATGGTTACTACGCTTATCCCCGGATCGTGCGGTCTGGGTTCGAGCCCTGGCCGGGGACATTGCGTTGTGTTCTTGGGTAAGAAACTTTGCTCTCACAGTGCTTCTCTCTATCCGAGTGTTTCAATAATTATTGGGTACCAGCGAACTTTATACTGGGGGTAACCCACTGATACACTAGTATCCCATCCAGGCGGGCATAGAAATACTCCTAGTCGCTTCATCCTACAGAAGGCGGGATAGGCTCTGGCCTGATGGGCCACTTGGCTCATATGCAAACTTTACCTTCCTACATTAACTCTCTCTTGAGCGCAAATGAACCATTTTTTTCGCAGATTAATAATAGTTTGTTAACTGCGAACTCTCTCGCTTAAACACCGGGAGCTACGTTGTAAACCCAAACACGGTATCTAGCGTAATTAAGAAAAAGTCGTTATTTTAACCTGTTGTATTTATTGAAAGTTTTCACATAGGACTCTCAATTGTAGCTTTGCTTATTAAACACTTTAGCACGAGCGACACCGTAGAGAGCCATGCAGTTTGTAAAAGGCCCTGCTGTAAAACGAGAAAATAGAACTAGCATTGATTTTTTTTTTCCAAAATTGTTTCTTTGGTGCGCAAACGAGAGAATATTTGAATCGGAACCAAAAGTTTTCTTTATCATTGTTTTTTGGTTTCAAAACTGCGACGGAGAAATTTGAAAACGCAGCTTTATTTCTACGGTTTGGCTTAGCGTCCACACCAGCCCGTCACGAAAACAGAGCTTTTCGAAAACGCTCTTCAAACTGGAGGAATTTGAAAACGCAGGCTTTGCGTTTTATAAGTGTGGACGGAAAACATTTTGAAAACGAAGCTTTTCGAAAACGATTGCTTCATGATAATCATGTGACTTCAATTCCCTGCCCGAGTTTTCCTCATACACAATTTAAATACAAAACGATTGTTGCGTTTTCAAATTTCTCCGGCGTAGTGTGGACGAGACCTGAGATTCGTTTCCGCAAGTTAGAAAATTAAGTTTGGTGTGCGCGCATCTGGCTAACACAACTCAGCAGCTGAAACTCTGTTTTGGCAGTGTGCCTTTCAGCGCTTTCTTGTTTGCGGCGGTCGTAACACTGGCAAACTGTACATTGTACTTGACTGAATTGAATCCTGACAAAGTAACGTGCATACCCGCGTATCAGAAAACAGAATTAACTTTTTCTTCGTTCGACAAACACCTGCATTCAATACTAAAGCCCCCTCCACACTACGCCGGAGCAATTTCAAAACGGAAGTTTAACTTTGAAAATGCATGAAATGTTTCCGTCCACACTACGCCGGGGGAATTTAAAAACGCAACAATCGCCCGTCATTTTGGATTTGTGTATGAGGAAAAACTTGGACAGGGAAAGCACTTGATCATCGTGACGCCATCGTTTTCGAAAAGCTCCTCAGTTTCAAATCAAATATTTTCCGTGCACACGAAAACGAAAAACGGGCGTTTTCAGATTCCTCCGGTTTGAAAAGCGTTTTCGAAAAGCCCGTTTTCGTGTCGGATTAGTGTGGACGGTACGCCTAACCGTAGAAATAAAGCTGCGTTTTCAAATTTCTCCGGTGTAGTGTGGGACGGGGCCTAATACTACAATACTGCACTGTCATGAATTTATGCTTCTTTATATGTGAACTTTAAAATTGTCAGCTGTGGTTTTGTGTTCTCCGTTCTTCCCTTGGGCGCTAAGAGAGAACAGTATATCTATTTTCTTTCCAACTGGTGCTACTGAAGGTTTCTCTTCAAAGTTGGTAAATATTTCAAAGTTTTAATCTCTTGAGAATGTGAGATTGCAAAATCTCTGAAGCGTACGACAACTCTAAAATGTCATTGTAGCTATACGGTTTCAATGCTTTTATATGTTTTTCTTCTCCATTCAGCCCGTTCTAAACTCCCCGTTATTTTGCGCTCAATATCTTAAGCGAAGCATGGCTGAGTTACTTGAAACCTTGTTTTGTGTATAACTGCCCGCTTTCGCAAACATTTTGATCCCAGATTTTGAAATGAAAAAAATCACGTTGCGTGACCCGAGACGCTCTGATGGTTATCCGATACACACTTGACAACATTAAATCGTGTAATTACTTGCCATGTCTTTTTAAGTATGATTAGAATGATAAACAATGATGTTGGAAAGCGTTCGATTCGCTCCATTCACTCGCTCAGAGATAAACACAAATTACCTCCGTCCGGTTTGCGTGGCTTAATTCAACCCACAGAATAAACTCGAGCGGTGGAGCTTCGAACTGCGGTTTTGCGGTAGATCGGACGTTTTACAATCTTCAAGTTTTGCAAGGTGGTGTGGGGTAAACAATCGCTTTTCATTGATGATTCAATATTTACACGGCGAAAGACTGAAGACACTTTGTTTTTGTCCTAGCGGGAGCTGCATATTGTCAGTATGATCCTACAAAGAATGGTCGTGAAATTAATTTGACCTCATCGCGCTTGGCTATTGTGTTCGGTGAAGCTGTTTGTGACTATAAACAACTCAGCTTGCAAGCTAAGTTGAAACCGGCCATGTGAAGGAATTTCTTCTTACATTATACAGGGACAGATACAACGTTAGCGTCAAAGCTGAATTTCCGCTTTGCTAAAACTCAAAGCTTGTACTTCATTACAAGTCCACTCCGCTGCGAATTGTCTTTGATTACAAGACCTTACAAGGGCCAGACTGCCTGCTCCGTTGGTAGTTTAGAGCCTTAATATTTTCTTTCTAAACGCATGGAACAAAACTTCCGTTTCTGTGGACATTTACCATTTCAATACCAAGGAACTGAAAACCAGGCGTAACATCTGGTGAAAGTCTTCTAGCAAATGCGTTGGCGTATGACAGACTTTGCAGCGCATAAATTTCGCATGGTGTGAACGATGCAAAAATCGTTTAAGCTCGTATATCTTTCATGGCTTATCGTCGTGACTTTAACGGTTCCTTTGGTCAAAGCAAGGCCTAGAAATGCCAGACAAGTAGGTGAGTGCTGTTTTAAATATTATTTTTCCTGTTATGTATTCAATAACAAGCTTTTCAAATTTTAAAACATCGCGCAGTATGACAACTCGCTTCGAGTTCACTATTTCCCCACCCCCTTCGAAATTATGTGGTATTTTTACGGATTAAACTCAAGGAGAACTTTTAATTATCTGCATGGAAAAGCGACAAAATGAGCGTTTTGAGCAAAGCCATTTTGACCTCGGCCTGTTGTGGTACGAGCTGAAATGATTCCCGACATCTTCGTCATCGTAATTCAGTCACTGCATCAGTGATTGCTGAAGTTTTATAATTCCGTCTGCCCGCGGATTGGATTGATTTATTTAATCCCATTAATTCGTCGCAAAAATTATATTTAGCCTGTATTTGGCTAAATTATTACACGGAAACAATGGCACAGATACATAAAACGAAGACTTCAAATTAATTTTATTCCAAATAGTTCAGAGACATCAAAACCGTCGCGGTTTACTATTTTCCGGTGTAAGGTCAACAATTTTTTTGCCTGTTTATAAATGTGTCGCTGCTGATGGACGTTTTCCCTTATTTGCTACTCTTACTATCAGGTACAGGGATTTAGTTTTGCAGGAATAACTTAACTTGTGTCGACAGGTCTGGAAAATAATGTATTCGCAAACAGACAGGGGGAAAAAAGCCTTTAATCCGATGTTGTTGCGTTATAGATGTTTTGTAAATATTTAGCTTGCTTAACTTTTTAGGACCAAAGAAAACATCACTTTGACAATTTTTCCTAATATATTTGCTAGTCACTGTGCCAAATCATTTCTTTCACGCAGTGATCCTCTAATTTGTTTGAGTTGTGTATTTTCATGATGTGCGACGTACAGGTTGCTTTATTTATTAATTTTTTTTTTCGTTGTAGGTTTATTTTGTCAAAAGTTTCAGATATAAGCGTCAATTTTATCAAGATGTGTTTTAACGCCACTGTAATTCTGGCTGTATTTTCTTTTTTCAGTCGTCGGTTTTCTATATATTGAAGTTTCAAGAAAACAAAAGCCGAACAATATTTGCTTTGAGCAAACATGTCTAGCGGAAGATGTCCAGCATATAAAATGAATTCGTTTTAGTATTAGCTTCCGCAATATTATGACAGCATATGCGCATGTTTTGAACTTTGCAGCTGTTTACTACGAGCTAAATTCTCCTTACTATGTGCACATACTGATCCTATAATCCTCCTTGGGAGATAAAAACTTTTAGTCGGCTGTCAATCTCGTAACCTGCTTATTTGAATTGTTATAAGGCCATTAAAATACTCTACGAGACATCTTTTCGTCTTTCCTTCATAGAGCGAAATAAAGAGAGGATTTGCTAGGAGTTTTATAAACTGACAGAGGGGAAAAAGAAAACCAAATGTCGGGACATTCAGTTTTTGGCTTTGTTTTTGAAAGCAGCTGTACATGTTCTTTTATTTAATATGGGATGTGGTGACCGAAAATTAGGCTTTCGTGGTATGTGCATTGAAAAACAACCACGTGGTGATAAACTCGATCCCCCGTACTCAATGCATGTTCCTTAGCTTCGTGGGTCCTCGTGCGCGCGAGAACACGATTACTCTGTTTGTCACGACAGGGTTACGTACGGATGGTCTCGCAACGTTCTCAAAGTGTCTTCCTCCCCCTGTTTCTCTTTGTAGCCAGTAAAACATTTTCAAAACAAAGTTCTCTGACTTACTTTTAATTAACGCTGGAACAGAGGTAGCGGCAAAGCGAACCGAATGTACGGGAGGGACGCAAGCACCTTCTACATGCAATGACAAGTGACGGTGTTCTTCAGACAATGAACCTCAGTTCTCTCAACCCAGCTCATCTAAAACCTTTAACCATTACTTAAGGCCGCTAGTTAAAAGTAAAACTAGGTTCTAGTGATAACTCTAAGAAGCCAATGATAACGTATACTAGATGTGATATCTGAACAGCAAAACGTTAACCTTGAGTAATTTAGGAATCGTTTGTAAGGTACAAACTGTGGGAGCGTTCAGTTCAAGCGAGTGAGAAAGGAGGATATTGTTGAGAACTTATATTAATTAATTACTCATTACTTTTGCCGTGAAGGAAAATAAAAATCAATTAAACTAAACTAAAATATAAAACATGACACAGTCACTATTTTTTGTTTCGTTCAATTCTTCAAATTCTTTTTGGGGTTATTGCTTTGCCTAAAACGCTGTTCGAGGAACAGCTTTTGATGACTGCCGATTACATCAGTACAGTTGCCCAGTTCTGCCAATCAGGCAGTCAGGCAGTCAGGCGGTCAGGCGGTCAGGCGGTCAGGCGGTCAGGCGGTCAGGCGGTCAGGCGGTCAGGCGGTCAGGCGGTCAGGCGGTCAGGCGGTCAGGCGGTCAGGCGGTCAGGCGGTCAGGCGGTCAGGCGGTCAGGCGGTCAGGCGGTCAGGCGGTCAGGCGGTCAGGCGGTCAGGCGGTCAGGCGGTCAGGCGGTCAGGCGGTCAGGCGGTCAGGCGGTCAGGCGGTCAGGCGGTCAGGCGGTCAGGCGGTCAGGCGGTCAGGCGGTCAGGCGGTCAGGCGGTCAGGCGGTCAGGCGGTCAGGCGGTCAGGCGGTCAGGCGGTCAGGCGGTCAGGCGGTCAGGCGGTCAGGCGGTCAGGCGGTCAGGCGGTCAGGCGGTCAGGCGGTCAGGCGGTCAGGCGGTCAGGCGGTCAGGCGGTCAGGCGGTCAGGCGGTCAGGCGGTCAGGCGGTCAGGCGGTCAGGCGGTCAGGCAGTCAGGATGTCAGGCGGGCAGACGGGCAGACGGGCAGACGAGCAGTCGGGCAGTCGGGCAGTCGGGCCGTCGGGCCGTCGGGCCGTCGGATCGTCGGTTCGTCGGGCCGTCGGGCGGTCAGGCGGTCAGGCAGTCAGGCAAACAGGCAAGCATGCAAACAAGTAGTCAGTCATCCAGCCAGTCGGTTATTCGGCCAGTCAGTTCTTCGGTGTCTCGGTCGGTAGTTCAGTCAATTGCCAACCCACGAAAAGGTTACATCAGGCTTGCTTCTTCCGTAAGTTCGCTCGCTAGTTAGGGAAACGTTCGACATCGTTAATACAAATTTTAACAGACTGTGTATGCCCATGTCGGCGTACCACCTGTCAGGATCTCTTATATCTTCTTGCAAAAACAAAGAACGACTCGTTGACCATGAAGGTATCTTTACAATCCCTAATTTCCCTGGACTTGATGCCGCAAATCTTCCTGTGAAGAGATGCTTTCTACTCCACAAAATATGAATCTTTCTTATATGGACACGAGTTTTTTTTTCCTGGAGAAACACCACTCGTAAAATTCTTACGAATCTACATCCGGGACGGCGTTAAAAACAAATAATTTCAACATCAATTTTACTTACTCGCCCTTAAAATATTGTGAAACTCTCGAAAGTAAGCGGATAAACCTTTCGGCAGATCAAAGTGATGTGAGAAGGACTAACGAAGGACTAACGCTAGACTACAGCCTTCAAATTAACTTTTAAAACCCGTTTCAATTTTCAGGAACCACTCGTCCGGGATTCGGGGATGGACTATCTGTCAATAAAACAATTGCCACAACGATAAGTAATATTACAAATGCTCCCACACAACCAGGCCCACTGTCGAAGGATTTTAACATTTCGGGTTATAGCATCCGTCTATCGACACTTGCAAGTGAGGCGCAGGTTAACACGACGACACTGAATGGCAGTATGATCTTACCATCGGGAAAGGTTTCGACACCCGCGGCTCCATCTCTGTTTCCCAGGACATTGGCAGTGACTTCAATTGGAAGAGGCAATGCTTGGACAACAACTGCTCATGTTGTGATTGCTGTAGAGACCCCAGAGGTCGAAGAGAAAGTTCCTGATATCATAATCCTTGGGCCGTCCATACCCGTTGTCCTTATATTTGTTCTTGTTGTTGCTGGCATAGCTTGGTGGAATTACAAGTTTAACTCAGAAGAGCTCAACAGGTAGGCCATAATTGCTTCACGTCAAACATTTGAAGGAAATGTTCACTGTCAACCGCTGATGAACGGAATAGATAGTAAACCAGGAAAAAAAAGCCGTCAATCGATAAACTTAACCACACATAAGCTTAACTGTGACCGTTATTATTGTTTTATTTGAGCCTGTTCTCAGCCTTCGGTTTGTTAGAGGGAGATGATTATACTAATTATACTGTATTAATACTACATTATACTATATTAATACTACATTTACTCTTTCTTTTACCCATAGATATGAATCTTACGCAAAGAATAGCGCAGCTAAAAAGCGACAGAAGAAAACAATGAAAAACATCAGGTAATACAACGGCCGGGCACAAAGTAGCCGATAGTATATATGGGTAAAGCGCTTCTAAGCCCGTCCTTACTTATATGTAAGATCGTTCTAGTCAGGAGGCGCAAGGGGGATTTACGAGAAATCGCGACGAAAAGACATAAACAAGAACCAAAACCCTGGTCGACGTCATGTCCAATATAGGACGGATAACACTTGTGTTTGTGGATATATATATATATATATATATATATATATATATATATATATATATATATATATATATATATATAGATACTTTACACAGACGAATTACGTTTCTTGCCATTAAGTTCGTCACTGCCACAACAGTTCTACCACTAATAAGGCTTTCAACAAATTGCTCGGCAACTTTTTAGCAACTTCTAGTATTTCAAGCAACTTTTGTCGTTTCGTTTTTGTAAATGTGTTATTTTGCAAGCACAACTCCGGAAAATGTGACGGCAAAAGGTCAAATTAATTGGGCGGTGAAATAGTCTAGATATGAAAAAAGTAATTTTTCTGTCAGCCTCAACGCAGGCATACTCGACCATTCTCTGAAAAAAGGAATCCGAGTTCTCCAGATATGAGATAAGAATTTATTACTCAGAAAAATAGCAAAGCGTCGTGTGCGTATTAGATTCAGAAAGTTGCAAAAGGTCTAAGCAATAGACAAACAGAAGATCATACCAAGTTTAGTGGAAGAAAAGGCTTCGGTTCATACTAACGCGTTTTATTTTTTCACTCAGCAAAGGGAATCTCTACAATGAAATGACGAAGACCTGGAGAGGCCAGTCGTATAATACAGCTGCAGGGTAAGTTAAAAGCTCATTTACGGCAGCTGCAACAAGAACAGAAATAACGTCAAGACCGCGCGAATTCTGGGTTTTACATTGGTGGTATCTTGTCTGTCAAACCATTTCCATCCTCGTGAGACAATGCGCCACTTATATACCCCATCACACAAACCTGTTAAATATGTTTACATAGTAACTATGATGTTTATAAGTGGTTTAACTAAACAAGGTTAAAATTTAGTTGTTCATACCATACACACCCCACAACTTAACAAGGCAAAAACATGTTTGAATAAAATATGCTAGCAAAATGGTTTAAAATTTGCCTTCTCAAAATGATTGCAAAGGGTAATCGACAAATTGGAAAAACCTAGACTTGACTTAGTTAAACTAGTTTAGTTGGTGTGAATGGGGTATTATAAGATTATTCGCATGTCTTTGCGTGTATCCACAACATGCTGATATTTTCTTTCTTATCAGTACCTCTAGTCCGATGGCTGGAAGATATAGGAAAATCTCTTTCGCTGGGAGACTGCTGGAGTTAGCTGAAGGGTAAGCCAAATAATTACCGTAGAAGTAGAAAATGACCGAGTCATGTTCCCATATCTTGGTTTAACCAATGCTGGGAATTTAAAAGAGAACTGAAAATTCCTTATGTAAGCTGAAAATTCCTTGTGTAAGCCCTTTTCCATGGCTCATGTTTACACGAAATTTCGCCAACCTTACGCCCGTGTTTGAATATCATTCACTCACATATCGTCTGCCCCTGCTGAGGCAGAAGACCACAACTATCTTGTAGACGCAGAGGGATTTTCATTGAGATGGGCCTGTTACACCGTGAGAGCCCATTGCACTGATAAAACTGCATGATCCTGGCAATATGATTATGTTAGAGCCATCGAATTATAATTCACAAGCGATGGAAAAAGCATTGGAAATCCACTTTTTGCGATACCTTATGAAGTTAAACACATATGGAAAAAATCTTTTGAATAATTGCTTTGACCTTTTGTTTCAGAGTACGTACGCCCAGGCCCTCTCGTCCGCCTTCGGAGGAGACTATGCCTCTAAACAAACCTTCAACCGGAACTGGCGATTTCTTATCACCAGGCGACGCTGCCACTGGTGGAGGCTCTCGACCCAGATCTCGACCCAGTTCTCGACCCAGTTCTCGACCGGCCTCGCTGTTGTTGAGGGATGCCTTGATTACAATGTTTGGTGGAACGGAAGAGGAGTAAGAAATAACGACTATTGAACCCCACCCCCCCCCCTCCCTCTTACGAAATAGTTTTGCCTAGCAATGGCCGGGCAGTGCAAAACGAAAGCATGTCTAAATTTTAATTTCACTATTTGTTCCTGCTTGACAGTGAGACGAACACTCAGGGGTCAGGATCTCTATCTAAAAGAGGTTCCAAGCGTGTTTCATTCCTCGACGAGGAAGCTGGTCAACCACTGGTACAGCAAGAGTCCGGTTCACCTGAACAGTAAGTGATTCTCACTGATTTAAACGCCGAGTTGGAAATGGAGAGTAATTTCTTCCTTTTTTATTAAATTGTCGCAGGTGTTTTGTGGACGACTCCAGCGACGGTACAAATAATTACTGATCAGTCTGGACGAAGATATGATCTAATTAGCCAGTCATGCAAATTCTAAACCAAAAGTCGAGCCTACGTGGCTACTGGCTCAGTGTAGAGTTTATGTCACAATTTTTAACCAATGCAATGTTCAGATTACCTGGGTAAATTACAATGGATACAATGTATCCATATTTTCGCCACTGCTGGCTCTGAGAACGTTTGGCTCTTTCATAAACGGTAGCGCTTCCCCCCTCTGTTCTCTTGAGTCTCGTCACCTAAATAACCACTCAGATGGATCTTTGCACAAGCTGATAAGCACTTGCGATATCTTTCAGAACTCAAGAAAAGAAGGACGAATCAGTGGAAGAGAGAAAATCAAACGAAGAACCTGCCGCTCATGTGAAACCTTCAAGGTAACTGGTGACTAACTACGACTTCTGTGTACTATCCATATCCTCACAAGTGAGGAAATGGATGACGCCATTTCCCGCTTTTCAGTGTTGCTTTGCAAACAGTCACTGAAAGTGGCGATAGATAGATTAGTCCATTTAATATAAAGAAAATTACACGTTCACTTGGCTAAACAAAATTTACTTATTCGCTGCGCTCGTTAGTAAAATATTGTTTTTACCACTCGAAAATAAAGTTCATATCTTCGCGCCGCCTTGTGATATCCCCTAAGTATAGAATCTAATGAAGAATATTGGGTAATTGTTTTATTTTGCAATGTACAGCTCACTGCTGCGTCTATTTCGTGATGCACATCAGCTTTTCTCCGAAAATTCGACGAGGGATTTCTTCGTCAGCCAACTATCCTATCCTACCTTGCACGGACTACTATAATTTCGGAGCCCCGTATCACTGGACAAAAAGCTCTGTATTTATTTGTGAACGTATTTTCTTGCAGGCCGTTACAGATCCCAGCGATTCTCGTCAGGCAACCGAGTGAAGATTTCGATCATGGAGGCGAGTCCCCTGCTAGAGCTTCAGGGGACGAAGAACTTAAGTATGTCATTTGTTATCAACATTTATATGCCAACTACCGGGCTTCTCCCTAGTCGAAGCTATCTATTCCATAATCTAACCCTGAATCTTGCCACATTTCTTTCTGTACACTTCTTACAGCCCCCGTGAAAAAGAGGACACGATCTCTGAAGAGGATTCGCCGAGTCGGGAGGCTGCGCTACCAGATCAAGATGCAGATGACGAAAAGGAAGATGATGATGATGATGATGATGATGAAGAAGATAGGTCATCCTTGAACGACTTTGGGTGAGTCGAGTGCATTGATTATTACCTCTTAACAAAACTTAAAGTTGGCAAGAGTATAACAGTTCACCGCGCTTAGCAAACGGCGTACTTTGTACCAAAGTATTGTGAGTGCTGTTTTGCCTGTGATCAGATGACAAAAATATAGCCAACAATTTTTGCCAAACGTCTCATCGATTATCTCCAGAACAAACTCATTTTAAGTGATGGGGAGCCCACTGAGCACCTTGTCCACCGTCAATACTGGTATTTTGATCGCTTCAGCATCCCTCCCCGGCGGGGACGCAGGACATGCGGAGTGGTGGGGGATGGGTGGAGACGAACAGATCTCCAGTGTGTGAAGTTCGTGTAGCCTTCGTAAATTGTTCATAGACCACTTTCTTCTTCGAATGTACAGTTCATAAGCCATTTAAAAATTTTGTTGCACTTTATAGCTGTCTATTTATTTCATTTTTTTTTTCTAACAGTGCGAGGTACCCAGACTCTTCATTAGAAGATATCCCTGATAGAAGCCTGTAAGTTTGCGTTGAAATAAACTCCATTGCAATGACCAACTGTTCGATTTGTCGCATTGGTGCGCAACTTCCTTGTTCGTATTGTCACCTTAAGCTTGTAATGTATTATTTTGTGGACGAAGACTTACATATGGCTGCTGTCGTTTTATTTTTATTCACAGAATATTCCCCGATCTCGAGGACTTCCTTCTCAACTTAGATAAAGATTCTCCCCTTGAAGAACCGCTGTACAGTTGGTAGGTACCATGGGCGCCTTGTCTGTGGGGACCCTGTTACGCGCCAATCACGTAACCACCAAAATTACCACAACACACAGCATTTCCTCACATAGCATTATTCATGTAACGGCATCTATCAAATTTATGACAAGTACTTCTCGTTGATGCCTTTCTTTTGTCTTTCAGTGCTAGTCACGTGAGAGATATTTTGAGGAAAAGTTACGGTGACGAAGGTCCAAGCGGCTTGGGTCCGGAAACTGTGCTGACTGTGCCAGAAGGTAAGAAACAGGGTCAACAGCACTGAATTGATGCTAAGGCTTAAAGTGTCCGCTCCGTTTCAACTGTATTCTAGTCGGGTTGAATGTGATTAATTAAAGGCCCCGAAAACTCGCTGAAACTGTTTTAAAACAATCTCCTTTGGTTAGTGTGCTTATGGAAGGTCCAGCTCTTTTTTACCAGTGGTAAACACAAGCTGGACCTTCCATATGCACATATGGGGTCTGAGGCCCCATACAAACAAATATACTATTACACGACCTCTTAAGGTCTTCAGATGTACGTGCGCGCTTGCTTTAAGAAATTAAGTCATCTATTGGGAAACTAAGTTAACTTCTTAGAGAAAGTTTTAGCAAACGAGCTTGACGCGAGACCCCATGATCGATGTGCGAAAGATGTGCGCACAAGCAAACGGAGGTAGTGTACTGGAAATGTGCCCACTGCATGAATAACAGCAAATATGATCTGACGTTCCTTCCCGCATGGTGTTTTACAACCTTGTCGAACCAAGTAACACCAGCGAAATTTCCGTGGCTTAGTTTATCTCGATGCGACTTAAATGACGATTTATATAATCAACAAAAATTTCAGAGTTTCATCTAGAATGGAATCTAGGAAACTCTCTTTTTTTCTTTCTGATCCTGTAGAATTCCGGGGGATGATACGTAGCTCTCCCCAGTCTCCAGGCGGAGCTGCCAAGGGAACAGATCAAGTTGATGACGTGGATTAGATGTCAATTTCAAGGTCACAAGAGTTGATACGGAAACTTTTCTCCGGTGCGGGAAAATGATATGGAAATCTCGAGACACCATGGAGGCAGATTTTACGATCATTTAAGTACTTGAGATGGAAATTTGACTGCTCCAGTTGTAACTTGACAAAAGACATCCTCCCGCCATATTTTACAGAACTGAAGGTGACCACTTTTGCCGGGAGCCAACTACTGAACTCAGTATTTTAAGGGGGTACTGACCATTGCAGGATCACTGCGTAAACTTTTGATACTCTTATTCTTGTTTGCTTGTTTGCTTTTTTATCGAAAGTAAGTTGATTCAAAATTGTTAACTAAGTTGCTTAGTTTTATCTAGTTTTGACTGAACCATGTGAAAAGTTCTTAGATTTGTAACCTCATAGAAATAAATACGGATATATATGACTTTCGGTGTGTGTACGTGGTTATCGAACGCCCCGCCGATTAAACAAACAATAGCCTCCATTTAGCGCGAAAATGTGCTCAGATAATTGTCTGCGGACATTATCTGTCCCGATAAGCCAACGTTCTCGAAACTTTGAGCTATGAGGTCCGTGTTGGTTCGCGCATAGAAATCGAGAGCGAATAATCTAATTGTTTTACAATAAATCTACTAGTCCTTCAAAACTTTAAATCATCTTTCACAGTCACACTTCGAAAACGTAAAGAAGCAGCCACGATTTTGTTAACAAGCGCACACTACTAGGCTACGCACTATCTTCAACAGAATAGATAGTAAGTAATGTAGCCAATCAGAGAAAGGAATTTGTGATAGAGCATTAGTAGATTTATACTTAAGCCTGATAGCCGCCATTATGAGCATGCTGTTTGAATCTGTGGCCGGTTATAGTGTCTGTAACCGGCTTTGCGTACGGTTTAGTACCATATGTGCTTCTTAGAAAGGGCACCGTTAAGTTGTCAAAAGTCAACTGCTAGGCTCGTAATTGACTAGTCTGTGTAGCAGCCGTTTCCTTTCCTTTTCCAGGCGGAGAGATCGAACAAGCAAGCGAGCAAGCGGGCGAGCGGAAAAGCGCGCCTGGGGTGAGCAAAAAATTGGGGAGAAGTTTCGCTCCCTTCGCGTGCTTTTTTGGAAACGCCTGCTACGCAGGCTAGTAATTTGACACAAGATGGTTTTTACCGGTCTGTTGCTCGTACCGAGATAAAGTATAAAATATAACTCCCATGGCTATCTGGTGAAGAAGGAAAAGACATCTTGTAGCGCTAGTCAGCCACTGGTGACATGGACCAGTGCAAATCGGTTTATAGTTAGTTGTGCGAGGGCGTTTGTCGGGATAACAAATTTCGTTCCTAGTCTCTCAGCTTTTTCTAGTACGCTGAAAGTAACCAAAAAAATTGTTTTATAAAAGTGTGGCGCGCATTAATATTTTTGCTGTCATGTACAACGCTTATTCCACCCCCTGTAATTTTAAATAAAACAATTATTTTAAAATAATTATTCACTGAAGTCGAGGCGAATATTTCTAGTCACTTTCGAGTTAGCCAATCAGAATGCGTGAAAAGCACTATCTAAGGTTAAATAAGGTTATTCTCACCTCGCGTAGAGTGCGAGCAGTCTCTCGATTCGCTCCTCTCCGTCGAGCAAAAGAGAGACTGCTCGCAGTCCTCGACCCGGTCCACCCCTCGATCCATACATACCGAGCAAGAACCATGACAAAGGTACCCTGGGAACGACCTATAGCTTTCTACAGTGTGTAAGACAAACGGATAGTAGCAACATTTATTTTGCAGGGAGATTTGTTTCCACAAATGTCAGATTCCGTCTACTGAGAGCCTTAAATTGTAGTGAAGCTATAAGGAAAGAAAAGGTCACCTATAAACTTTTAAAATTTGTATTAGTCTTAGTGTAGTCATTACATTCAAGTTATATGAAGTAACAAGCGTTGCAGGTTTAATGGCGGACTATTTGAAGGTAACTGTCTTTTTTGTTTTCAATTAATGCAACTCGCTGACTGCTGCGTCAGCTGATAGAATTCTTCAACTATTTTCTAAATGACTATTCTTTGCGAACTTTTTGACTAACAGCCTGAAGAGAAAGACATGCGTGTGACGGTGAGTCGAGTCCTTAGTGAAATGAACTGTTGTGCACGATGTGTTCTACGTCTGCTTGGAGAGCGGAACATCTCATTATACGGAAACCCTGAGCAGGTAAAAGGATTCAATCTGACGACAAACATCCATCTTGTCCCAAGACTTTCGTCCATGGTTGTAGCTAAGTTTTCCATAGGCCTCGTTTTTCCTATGCTTCCTACATGTAGCATCCGCCTGCCCATCAGCTTTAAACTAGCCTAGCTACTACACAGATGCTTCTAACTTCTACCTGCACCATCTCTTTGAAACAATTCCTTTCCAAGATAAAAACTTTCAATATGTAGTTAAATCACCGTACACCAGTTGTGGTTATGTGTTTCTTTAGACAGATGTTAAGAGAACATGTGTAGCTTGTCTTGGTATCTTGGAAAAGAGCAACCAAAATACTTACATTTACAAGGTGAGTTCAATATTATTCATACTAGCAGCCAACAAGACAATAGTAATAATTATTATTGTCTTGAGCAAGCATTCCTAGTTCCTAAACGTTAATCCAGTGTATATGAAGTTGATGCCATACTGTATCTAAAAAATAACAAAATGCTGTTAATTTTTTCTCAAACATTATTATCATAAAGTCACTTACAGTTTTTGCACTTCTTCAATTCTAGACCACCATATATATATGACTGTGCATGTTTATTATTAACAAAATCATTTTTCAATTTGTTTCTTGTAGATTCAATCCTCAGTCAAAGCTTCTGAACACCAGTTTGAGAACTTTATGTTTACCATTTCTTTGCCGCATTCCATAATTCTTCGGCAGGTGTGGTTTCTTAGGGCAGACAATATTTCAAAATTGTTAAATTTTTCTTGCACTTAATTTTGCTGTGGAAGCTTGTAAGTGATATTATTTATGATTATTAGTTTTGTTATTATGGACATAAACTACTTTGTCAAAGCAGTGTTGATTATACAATGTACTGACAGAGAGAAACAAAATTGAAAAGAAAGCTAGGAAATAACTTTATTATGAACACCAACCAATCATGAATTTATTTACAGTGAAAGTTTACTTGTATTAAGCTTACCTTGAATTAAGCAGACACCACCATCAGTAAGTCCTGAAAGTTTTGTCCCATGTTTTCTGCGAAAAGAAACCTGCATTGAGTGGGTGCCTCTTTTAAGAAGACACTAGCTCAAAGAGTCCCATGTATGTCATTTATTAAGCAGATACCCTGTATTATTATCCACTGAACTCACTATCTCTTTTCTGATTGGCCGAAAGGGTAGAGTGAATTTTTGAAATCAGCGCCTGTGACATCATCTAGCTGCAGATTATACAATAATCATGTCAAGGACACTCAAGGTCACAAGTAATCATGTCATGCATGACCACGGTACATGATTTCTAAGGGTAATCATGTCAAGTTCTCACGCTCTGTGTTGCTTGCCATCAGTGAAGAAGCAAAAACATGACTTTCCAGTTTTTTTTTTTTTGCATTCAATGTATAATAAAACAATTATCAGATTCGGTTTTGTGATATCCAGAATAATGAAGGTCAGGATAACCCCTGCCTTGACCTTGATTATTCTGGATATCACAAAAATTGAATCCAATAATTGTTTATTAATTAGCCAAAGTACACACGACCTCCAGTTAGACCCAAAGGTTTTGTGCCATATTTTCAGGAAAAAAAATATTCTTTAAGTAGACCCATCTATTTATTTAGAGTGTGGGTTTCACAGTAAATATATGTCTGACACATTTTTGTTTTCATACTACAGCACTCAATTTCTGTATTTCTGCAAGAAAATTACAGGTACATTGTGTCATTTTAAAAATTAACCTTTGAAGGTACCAAGGCATATACATGACTGTATATATCACAGTCAGGGTGTGTTGTAGATCCCTTTGTTAATATAATGGATTAATGCATAATGTACAGAGGTCAGCTTATTCAGTCCTTAGTGCTTGTAACTCTAGTTTCTGCAAATTACCATGCAATGAGTCAGACCCTTTGTTACTCTTGCCCAGCCTCTTGGGTCAGCTACTAGTCTATTATAAGGATACTTGGGTGTCTAAAAAACAGTTCTACATGGCTGCCATGTGAGAATCTGTTATATCAGAGATTTTGTTGTTTTTTTCCTCTTAAACCGTTCAGTCAAGTTGACATTTATCAACTCATAGGTCAACTGGGCCTTGCTGCAGACAGCTGAAACTTCATCTCTTAAAAACAAAAAAGTAATTGTGAAACAGAAAGTGTCTTTTTTCCTTGACAAGTAAAACAGATTTCCTCCAGGGTGAATTGATATCAACTGTAAAGTTCTATTACTAAGAGTTAATTAAATTAATTATAAATCATGTATTTTTATGTCACATGATAGCTCAGTTTTTGACAAAAAAGAGCTGGATGAAACCCCAACCATTAAAAAAGTGTTCAAATGGGTTTATGGACCACTCCTTGAGGAAACTTTGCAAGTTAATTACAAGCCATTGGTAAGCTATCTTTGAAAAACTACTATTAAGAGCTACATGTATTCAGCATTCAGCAAGAGAAGGAGAGGAGGGAAAGACCGAAGGTGATGACCGAAGGTGATGAATTTGTTTAAAACTGAGGTGAACTATGCACTAATTAGTTGTCTTAGTTTCTAGGGATTGAGGAGGCATATAGCCCATGGGAGCTGGCTAATTTCAGTTTCTATTGCATGAAATGAAAAACTATTGCAGCTACAGTACTCCTAACCCCCTTGTACAGGATGTTAGTCTTCCATAGATCCCCCATCCCCCTCACAGCTTTATACATGTCATGGCTAACAGTTTGTTGGTGCTGATTTATACTTCAGGATTTAGAGAGATATTTTAAGGGTGACGTTTCTTACTGAAGAATGCAGAACAATGACCCTGTTCAAGCGTAAACCCTGACCACTCAATCCAGTGTCGGACACACTAACCACTTGGTCACAGCACCTTCTAAAATTAATTACGTAGCCAAAGGAAGCATTCAATTTGATTGATCATTACACTCAAGAATACATGTATATTCCTGGTTGCAAATTCAGCATGATTCCATGATTCGTAAATTTAAGAAAGACGTTATTTTTTTCGTACCACATTTCAAAGACTTCTGTGTATTACAAGAAGAATCTTATGTTTGGGTTGAAGTGACTGCCCTCTCAGATCAGGTTATAGTGCCAATATCATTGTCATAGTCCTGATTTGTACAAATTCTCCTAGTAGACACCTGCAGTGTGGTAGAGACCACTTTCAACCTGCCCAGGTTGAAAGTGCCAATATATCTAAGTCCATTAAATGCAAGATTTTAATACAACATTGCTTTTCTCTTATTTCAGAGCCCATTCAAGATATCACTGGAATTTAACCATAAGGATGGCGAGAAAGAATTAGAGTTTCTGTAAGTGTCTAATTAAAGCAGTGTTATTACAATGCAGTGTTCTTTTTTTTTAAATTCTTAAATGATGAAAATATGTTTAATTTCTGTTTCATGTAATAAAATTAATTAATATCAAGTAGATAAAGTCAAACCCTGAAGACATGAGGGGGAGGTGTTTTCTCAAAAGAGCTCACTGATATATAAAATTATGTGACAAGAAAATGCAGTCATATGGGTAAAACTGTATATGGATAATTTTTAAAGGATGGTCAGAGAGTATGTGACTTCAAATTAATGACAAACTGATTATCATCACTGTATTAAACTGATAAATATTAATGTGTTCTTTTTGGAAATGAACAGAAATGAGTCTCCTAGGTCAAGGCTTCGACAAAGGTGGAAACGACAAAAGGTAATAAGTGTCACTTTATTTCACGTTGTGGTTTTTCAAAGTGAATGCTATCCAAGTTGAACATGAAAAGTTGTTTTAGTTAAAATATACCCCACTAAATCAAAATTTTTACGTTGTTTTTACATATTTTGCACTGTGATTGTACACATGTAATAGTATTTAAACCCACTGGTATTTTGTTTTTTTGCAGTATGATCCAGAAGAAGGAACAATGACTGCACCTGCTGTAAAGAAAGCGCTTGCAGAATTGACAACAGTGGAGCACCTCAAAGGGTAGCGACTTACTGCCGTCAATTTGCCAACTACATTACTTTGAAAAAATTTCGGATGATTTTAATTTCGGAAGAAAAAAGTGTCCGAAATTAAAACCGTCCGAAATGTTTAAGTGTCCGAAATATTTACGGTACAGTAAGGACCCGTTTCCCGCAGGTCCCGAAAAGTTTTCGCACCCGGAAAGCCATAGCAAATCTCGAAGCTTATGATTACAGAGCTGTCTTATTTACGTATTCTTAATATGAACAGAGGTTCCCTTTATACAAGACGTTTTAGGCGTACACACTTCTCCGTTTCTAGATACAGATGAACTAAAAATGGCTTTACGGGTCCAAAAAGTTTCCGGGGCTTTCAAGAAACGGATCCCAGGGCTCTTAGTTTTCTTTATGGAGCGAACTCTTGTTGAGACACTGAGATACAAAAGGATTTGTGTTTTCTTCTTTTCTCGACAGTGTATCTGTAAAACCTTGAGGGTACAGTAAAACTAATTCGTGATTTATTTTGTAGGCGTTTATTTACTTATGTTATGTTTCAGCAGTGTGTCCAAAATTTTTGTCCGAAATATGTCCGAAAGGTGATGAAAAGTGTCCGAAATTTGAACGTCCGAGTTTTTTTGTACGTAATGTAACCCTAAGTAGATTTGACTTTTCTCTTCTATGGTACTTAGTATTGTTCTTTATAGGTTTGCTGGTGATTACATGCTGCATCCATCATCTTCTCAGGGTGTACATCGTTAGATTGCTGTTAATTTTGGTTTGAATCTTTCTTTCAGAGTGGCGAACTGTCCTCCAGACTCACCCCAGTCTCCTAGCGAGCTCTCAGAGATTACATGCGCTCATGACTCTATTTATGTGGCAGGTTTGTTGCTCAATCTGTTTTAAGCCAGACGTAAAATTGAGTTTTCTTTAACTTTATTCAACGAAATAAAAGTTGAAAATAGCCTACTTGCAAGTGCGAGTGACGTCATTGCTAAGAAAATCTAAATGACAACATCACTTGTAAAAATTTTCCGACGTTTAATTTTCAGACACTATAAAAATTTCGGACACTGTGATGAAACACAGCTAAAAAGTGAATTAACGCCTACATGTACAAACTACGAATTAGACTGGCACAATATCCGTGAAAACAATAGTTTTACAGCACCCCCAAGGTTTTTCAAATACATCAACGAAAAAAATAAAACAAATTCTATCAAGCTGTTTAGGGGATTACGTATCTCAAGCAGTATATCAACTAGAGTTCGCCTGGTAAAGAAAACTAAGAACTTTGGAGCTGCTTAGAAATTTTATACTGTAATGTAAATATTTCGGACTCTTAAATTTTTGGCAAGTGATGTAGATGATGTAATATCAAGAAGGAAGGGAGACTTTTGAAAGTGTTTTATGGTTGTAGTTAAACTCTTTGCAAAGACCCGAACTTGCATTCCTCGACCTCTTGGGTACCCTGTGCACTCGAGGTTTGAGTGTCACAGAAATATTCCTCATTCAAAGTTCAAATTAGGAAGTTTAATGATTAGAAGATTCGTTCTCATTTGTTTTATTTTGTGGTTTATAGGAAGATACAACAAGTATTCACGAGTCCTTTCTCAGACTCCTTGGTTAATCAACAATGTTCGACGCTGTGAATCGTCAGTACAGGTAAAGAGTGATACAAATCGAAATTAAGGTAGTGAGACTAGAGGAGTGGTCATATAGAGGATATTACCTTGGTACACCAGCCAATTTCAAGAACTTAGTTTGATAAATGTACGGGAATAGGAAGGAGATTTCACATTTCAGTTTTAAGGCTAAATAGACTAATCTCTTTGCATCTGTTGTAGGAAAAAATATGTGATCGGATCACAGCAAAGATAAAACCTGACGGTAAGTAACTACTGTGTAGGGGTAGGGGGGAGAGTGATTACAGGCTATTGACTACTTTGCATTCCCTACCCTGTTACACGGTGGAGATATTTTTACCAGGTTAGTCAAGGGGTCTAAATTTGCTAAGCAACTGATCGCTTCATGAAGGCATGACAATTTTCCAAGTACTGCGAAGGAGAACGAGATATAACATAACCGAACTACCTTGCCATCTGACCTCGCTACTTCTACATGTACCTCCCTAGTATTGTATTGAGTTGAGTTGAGTTGATAACTTTATTTATACACGGTAAAAATTCCTTAGCATAATTTAAAAGTATAATATCTAAGTCTGCCTAACTAAAGTAACTAATAATTAATACAGTATTATAAGAATAAAAACCCATTATATTACTAAAACTGCTTTTCAAGGATGCCGTGTCTCATTCAAAGCTGTAATGACGCAGTTTGCCTTTAAATTCGCTTAAAGAAAGTGTAGATCGGAGTTCACGAGAAAGGTTGTTCCACACCGTAGCACCCTTGTAAGAAAACCTTCTCTTTAAATAATTAGTGCGAGGCTGTAGAAGAGCCAATTTATTCTTAGAATTCCTCAGTAGATACGAAGTAATATCATTTCGAGATACGAATCGAAATTGCAGATGTTCAGGGGTCAATCCATGTATAGTTTTGAACATCATAACAGAGGTGGCCACTAAATTTTGATGACTGGAACAGCTTATCAGTTTCTTCTTGTGCGGAAAGTTACTAAATAACGACTGCGTATGAGTCAACTCTCAGCAGCAAGAAAATTAGAATTAAACACGTGAAGCCAGAGGAACAAGTGCTGTTATTGACAAATCTTCGTTGAGGTACACCCAGGGTTTCCGAGTCTTATAATCTAATCAGGAATTAGCGTGCGCACTGACGAAGCTCTCCGAAGATTGTCGTGTGCCAGCGTGACGCAATGACAATACGTCATGTCGCTTAGCGATTTCAGTTGCAAAACATCGCGGACTCAATCATTTTTCGGATACCAACTGGTACTTATTCTCCCGACTGAGGTTATGCATACCGCGCGATGACTTGCCTGCGTAGCTTGGCGGTCTAAGCAATTTTTTAAGCAATTTGAGCGCCGGCGCATAAAGCGGCGAAACGGAAAAATTCGTGGAAAATTCAATCAACGAAAAAACGTCAGCTAACCAAGGCGCGATTCGTACCCATGCTATGTATGAATCGTTAGCTATAAGCCTGTTTAGGCAAATGATCCGATTTTAGGCGAGAATATTAAAATGCAGCGCAATATTGTTTTTATATTTTATATCGCGAGGGTTTTTTTCTCTGTGTTCATTTTGTTCTGTTCTCACAGATCATAAATTCGCATCCGCCGGACGAGAGGACATTGATGTGCGCATGCTCGGTAATGGTAAGTTCAACTTTGTAACGTTAGTCTCAATCTCTTCCCTAGAGCCCGCTCTCCTTTTGGTCAGCACCAAGAACGTGGACCCTGGCCAGACCCAAATTGAAAGTTCGAGGCTCACGGACTTCGGTCGTTTCAGCTTGATGCTTATTGGCTGACAATCGTAAATGACCACTCTGCGCGTGCTAAAAAGTCAGGACCGACCAGGTGCTGACCAGAAGAAAGGACTGTTCACCACCACTGTGTTAGCACAGTGATACGAGGGTGAAAGCAAAGCGGACACACGAAAGCGAAGCGTAGCGGACCAAAGATAAAAAACAAAACAAAAAACTACCCACCCCACCCCGCTTTGGTGCTCGTTTAATCCTGCGCTACATCCTGCGTGGTTTTTATTTTTTGGTGCTCTGGGTCGTCTTTATAGAAAGAAAATAGAAGTTCTGTGAACAGAGTATGTTACCTTAAACAAGGGCAATGAGTGTTACTTCCCTAGATATGCAGTCACGGTCATTAGGAGACAGCGTGGCCGATTGAAATAATCACAATGACCACGAATCTGTAAGTTGCCTTCCTAATGTACAGCTTGATTACAACGATAATTTCTTGGAAAACTATTGTTAACCTCCACGATTTTTATTCGCTAAATTTGTGGAAAATTTTGTCGCGTGGTCTTGGTTGGAGTAGTCGCACTGTAAGCGAGAATAATGAAAGAACGAAAACGAACAAATAAATGTTCTGCTTGTTTTTTTTACTTCTTTTTTCAGGAAGACCATTTCTGGTTGAGTTAATCAATCCTCGAGTGACCTATCTAAGCGAACAATTCTTCACTGATCTCCAGCGTGAAATCAACTCTTCTTCAGAGGATATTGCTATCAGAGATCTACAGCAAGTCACAAAGTAAGTGCAGGTGTTTCTCAATATCATTTGACGACTTTCGCTGAGAAAGAGATTCTCTTCCTGGAAGAAAATCCATTGGCTTTGGTGAAGCAATTTTCAAGAATTCATTTTAAGATGAGCTTTAATAAACGTCAACGTATTTGGTGGACGTGCGATAAACTGAAAGGTAGTTTTTATGCCGAATCGTACCTTTTTGGTACGCTTCGGCGCCATATCAGGCGAGTTTGGTCCAGCCACGGTTCGTACAAGCCTGATATTCCGCCGAATCGTACCAAAAAGGTACGATTGGGTATTTACCCGTACCCAAATTCAGCCAGGTGAGCATGATATCATAGTAAATGGTTTGAACCCAGGAGTATCAGTAGCTCGTATAGTGTGATCGTCCGGGTGAGGGTAGTTCTGAAAAGAACTGTTGTTGGTGACTCACCAACATTAACAGTTCTTTTCAGAACTACCCTCACCCAGACGATCACACCATACGAACTACTGAGCATAATATCATATCCATAGTGACTTTATATCGCAGGATATCAGGACAGTAGACACGGCTTCTGATTCGCTAATTGCGAATTTGGGTACGGTAAGCAGGTATAACACTCTAAGAGAGGAAGCAAATATTTGAAATAAAATTGTCACTTCTTAAGGCTTCCATATTGTCTCTTGATAAACTAAGCTGTCTCATTCCTTTGTAGGGAGCAGTGTCTCGTTCTAAAAGATGCAGAGACCAACAAAACTAAAACATACAAGTAAGTCCGTAGCAACGCATCGATGGAGTAGGTTTTGGTTGTGTTACTAACAACACTGATCATTAGCCCCACCTCGATCGCGTTTGTTGCGTTTAGGAATTTTAGCCTCATTATGCATTCTTTTTTGTGCGTGTTTGACAACAACGCGGCTCAGTTAATTTAGTCTAACTAAATTGTTGAACCATTAACGCAGCCGAACCTCCAATATTAAGTGAACACGCTGATGCTAAGTCATTTCAGACGAAACAGGGAAGGGTGAGTGTCAATTTTGAGTCATAGCAGGCATTATAAAAACAAAGTGGTCGATTCTAACTTGATAAGCTACTGTCCGCAACTGAATGAGAGCTTTCATAGTGTAAGTCCAGAAATCTTCCATGGTTACAATGCGGAAAGAAGGTCAGTAGTAAGTTCTATTAATACCCACTGAACATAATGTACATTGAAAAGTTGTTTAAGAGTAACAATCTTAGTCTTTTTCTAGGGCATTAATATGGACAGAGGAGGAAGTCTCTGAAGAACAGCTTCATAAACTAGCTGATATGAAGGTCCTGTAAACTGTAAAAGCATAAAACAACCTAAGTGAAGAAATAACGTCTCTTGTTTAAGTCTACGCGTAACATCCCTGGTATTTACATGATATATAAATCATTCGAACTTGAGGAAAACTGATTTTCTGTTGACACACTTTCTAGCAGACCAAATTACCATTAGAAACAAAACTAACTGATAAATGTCATTTTTATGACCGCGCTCTTAGTATAGAAGTAATAAAACTTTTCTGGGTATCCCAAACTTCATAGTTAGGAATTGATTTTCATCTGTCTCGCTAGAGGCTAAAGTCTTTTCTCTCCATAATTTTTAGGATGTAAAGATATTCCAGAAAACTCCCCTTCGTGTCTTGCACAGGTAATGGCTGTTTTTGTATGATTCAGTCAGTACTATACATTAAGATAACAGGCATTTCACTTTTCTGTAGCTCTAAAGCTGATGGCATCCCGAAACGCATACAAAGTCTGGAATTTTTCAGATTTGATTAAACTCGAGCAGGCCATTTCCGAGTGCGGTCCATTTGTCTCGGTGTCAAAACAAGCCTTTGTGCGGAACCCTTTCACATGAAAGTGTGTTCCGCCTTCAATGTCATTTTCGTGCAAATCAAACTCATCTTTGATGAAAGGTTGTGCACGAGGCCTCGTTTTGAAACAGAGGTACAAGGTAATACTGCTGTTGTGTTTGGTTTGGTCATAGTTAATAGATTAGAGGGAGTTGATTAAGAAGCCCCGTAAACATCAAAGAAGCAAACAAACTAAGATTTATGTCAGTAGGTCCTCGACCCTGCTCATCTTTTGTTTTCTGCTCATTGACTATGCATGAATTACATAATCGCAATGCTTCTACTGGTTAGTTGTATGAGCACACATAACCACCTTTTGTATTTTGCTAGGTTTTGTGTAGGGTCAACCTCCAAAAAAGCCAACAAAAACATACAACAAATAACTTTGCCAGGTTTCACAATCATTTCCCTCTATTAACTATGGTTCAGTTGGTATAATAGTTACGTTAACTTCTTATGGCTAGTTTATTTAACAGTTGAGTGTTTGTTTTGAATTGCTTTGCAGACGTCCTTTGGCTGTACGAGAGCGATGTGTTTACAGTATGACACCCGAGCGGCTCGACTCTCATTCGTTTAATCTCTTTCTCAAGACTCAGGCGGGAACGTATCCTATAAGAATTTCATCCATACAAGCGTCACGAAGTGTCCCGAATAAAACGATGACGCGTGTGTGTGTGGTTTCTCTCTAAAGGACTACGTAATCTTGTGACTATTAACTGAAAAATATCTCCTGTAGTGACGTTCCTCATTATTAAAAGTGTAGTGTAATCAGGATTATGGCTAGTTCTTCATCCGGTACACAGTTTATCAACAATATTGCGCCTTGTTTATGTTTATCTTTCATGGAAGGAAAGATCTACTTGTGTATTCTTCGTAAATACCTACTTGCATGACCGTTAAAGTTGGCAACCGAAGCCGGAATAACTTTAAAATGAAAACCAGACAATATTATACCTGAATGTGAAGAATCTAGTAAGACATACCTTACAATCTAGATTTTGAACGTTTTGTATCTGGTAAACAGTGATGGATATAGATCTCTTTATTAGCCGGGGACCCAAACAATGTTTTGGCCAATTGGGCCTCAAATGTGGGAAACACAAACATTTTTTAGCCCTTCAGCATGTAGTATTTTCAAAAAAAAGGAAATGGCTGCCAGCAACCCCCCTCTCCTCCCCTCCGGGGCCCCCTGCCTAGATTTGCTATTCTAATATGTGTTGAGAACTGATTTGCTATAACTTGACCAGCTCTTGCTGCCGTAATAGATGATATTATTGGCATTTAGAGGAAAGATTTCCTTGACTTGTGTTTAGTTATGTTAAGGAGTTTGTTCATGGAGACTTTGGAAGGACAAAACCTAACTTGGGAAATTTGTTAAACAGTGAGACTGATATTTTACAACTAGATGTGGAGGTAGGTGGTGAAATTTTGTCAAAGACTGCCTTAGCAGTGTATATGGGTTATTGACCAGACGTGAGGTCAAGATAGCTGGATAATGGAAAAGTTCTTTTTTTGCGTGTTCATGGACCGAGACGGAGTCCAGGTCCTTAAACACCCCCAAAAAAGAACGAGGCCAATATTCAGTCCGCTCAGGTAGTCGATCACAGCGCAGGATTCGGTTTATATTGCTCGCTCGCGGCACTGGCCATGTAATAAAGCTTTATATGGCTAGCTGCGAGCAAATAAGATGAACCAAATCCTACACTGTGATTGGCTACCTGAGTGGGCAAGATGGCGCTATCTTGCCCGCTCGGGATTACTCGATGTGTCCTGCAAGAAAATGCTACTCCTTATGCCATTTAATAAATTCCTTATGGACCAAGATGGCTTGATATCCGCCTCGTTCTTTTTCTCGTTTGTATGGATTTCGACAACGTTTTGTTCCATAAACAAGCAAAGAAAGAATAGTATCCAGCTATCGTGACCTCACGCTTGGCCAATCAGGAATTCTTTGAAAAGTTCACATAGCTCATGCACAGCCGCCCTCCCCGAAAGTGGAGCCGAGAGCTGTAGACAGGTTGAAGATTGTTTTCTCTTTTGTTAAGTTTAAATTTTTCATTGCAGTCCGTGGATGTTGACTGGCCTCCAAGGAAAGAGGACATCGGTGAAGACAGCAGCTGAAGTTTATTATGTCCTATCCTCTCCCTCGTTACTCAATGACGAAAGTCACTCGAGGAACAAGCAGCCGCCCGTCCCGTAATTCAATTGACTTGAAACTGCGGTGTACGTCAGAGGAGTTGCCTAGAACGTGACGTATCTCCGACCTATCTAGCTTAACTTGCGATCAAGCGTTTGTAGATTAAAATTAGCTTGGCCTGACGTCGCAGGAGTTTCATCTGCACTTGCGAAGCGTGATGCCAAATGCTATTCAAATTACGCTGTGAAGGAAAGACTACCCAACAATATCCCTCAACACGGTCCGCAAGACTATAGGGGTGAACGTCATCCATGCTAGGACATTGATGAGCGGTGTCTAGTTTCTTTTGTAGTGGTGCTTATTTTGGCTGACAACGATTCTCTTCCCTTATGAGACGCGGCACGTTACGTGAAGATCCAGATAGCGGCTAGAGTAGGGATTGCCCCTGAGTCTCCGAGGAAGGACTGGATACTGCCGACGTCCCAGCCGCACTGCTTCCTGTGTTGTACATGAAAATAAAACCTAGGAGACAGCTTTAGATGAAGGAATTCTTAATAAAATAGATATTTCCCATTAACACCTGGTGTGCTATTAGTCAGTTGAGATCTTGCCGTTCCCCGTTTACACAAAGTTACCCCAAGAATGTCAGTAGTTTTTGTGTGGGTTGTGTGATCCTCAGATTGAGAGTACAGAAAAAAAAATGTTATTAGTGACTAACGCTTTGACAACCTTAGCGGAGTCAAGTGACTCTCGTCTCTGACGATGGCTTCCGCTCACTTTGTTCGGCAAAACGTCATTCACCAACAAAAGTTCTCAAGCCGGAATGTTAATATTTCCGGGGACGAGAAAGGCGGGGGGGGGGGGGGGTTGTGGACTACATTTGTTGACTAAAAAATACTCCAATTGTAAAAGTTCAATCAACTCAATCTACTCGAGTCAACTGGTTAGTGCGAGTAAAAGTTTGCCTGCATACTCGATGACCTCTATCAGAAGTCTCAATCTAGTTAAAAACTTATAATTAAAACTTAAAATTAAAACTAAAACTTATAATTTATTACAAGAAACAGTTCTTATAAAAATAACTAACCAGAAACTTTTACGAGTTTTGGAAATCACGCCAACAGCGTTAGTGTTATTATTATTTTTTCACCTGTGGTTGCCCGAATCATGAGTGTTTTGCCCGAAAAATCACATTATTTCCGTAGCTGGGGGGCTGCAGCCTCCCTCGCTCCCCCCCCCCCCCCACCCCCCAGCTCGTACGCCTATGGGTTCTATGGGACCTGCCAGCGAGTTCTTTACAAGCTGACACGCTCCTCTTCCCACATCTTCTCGTTAGATAAGAGATCCTGGGAACGAGTTTTAGTTGTGACTATTTTGTCACGCAAGCGAGACTTGCTTATCGCGTTAATTATTCACAGCCTGAAATTGCCTGCTTAATTGCATTGCTTATACTGCCAGGAAACGGAGAATATATTTTGCCAGCTTAAGCCAGGTGAAGGGCATCGTTTAGCCGAGAGACGTTCTTTGATCCACGGATTATTTCATGGACCTGACAACTTCATTTATTTTGTAAAAATTCACCTTCCAAGTTTACCATTAACGATCATATTCTGAGTTTATTGCTGCATTTAGCGTCAACGTTACATACCGTTTGCTTCGCTTAACTTTCACCTAAGCAACGGATACTCATGGAAACTGAAGATGTCTCGGAAGTACAAATACGGGGAACAACTTGGAAATATATAGGCAAGAATCCGACAGATGTATGACTTTCAACCGATTTTACTTTTCACGCAAGACTGATTTCCACAACATGGCAAAGAGGAAGAAAGGAATTTCTAGAGGCCGAGTATGTATTGTTTTATTTCTTCTGATTCTAGCAGGAACATCACTGTTGAATATAATGTCTGTCTTGCAAACTACTTCGCGAACAAGCAGCGCCGAGAAGGAACCGGTCGAATATGACGTGCTATTTCACAGACAGTCGTTAAAATCTGTTTTGCCTCCAGTGTATTGGACGAGAGAGAAAACTGTTCTATCGAAGGCAGGTAAGTTATCAGGAAAATACTATCTTAATAGCATTGGGTTTACGTTCTAATGCAACTGCTTAGCGCCCATCAACTCAAATGGCCTCAATAAAGTGAGTTTTTTAACAGTCACATGCGTAACCATTATATAAATGTATTCATGTACCTCAACAACAACAACTTTTATGCGTAATCAATTATGGAAATAAATGTGGCTTTCATGACACAGCCAATCATTTTACTGTACCGTCAACGGTAGTTTGCAATACGCTTGCTTTTTCAACGTATTGTTTTCATTAGCGTTTCAAAAACGTTGTAAATTTTACCCATGAGAGAGGACTGTAATCACGAACTATACAGAAAAATAAATTCATGTTTAGTGAAAAGATAGACTACACAACAGGTGCTCCGGGTACATAATGTGTTTTTCTCTGTAACGACTGTAATATTCATAAGGCAAGCCGGGGGGTTGCTGAACGGACAGCTTCACGGTAGGTAGGCTGGCCGACGCTCTTGCGAATCGTCACGCAATCTTTCTTAGCGTGTGACGAGCCCAAATAAAGTTTGCCGAGGAGTCGAGTTGCGGGAACTACAAATTGACCGAAAGATTTTCTTCCTGGTGGAAATTTAGGGTAGAACATCAATGGTAGGTCTGTCGTAGGAAAGTCGCACGGGAGTTACGACTCTCGTACCGAGCTAGTAGCGCTGGAACCCAAGGGGACAGAGGAAAGCCGCTGAAATCGAGACATCGAACGTTTCATAGGCATGTGAGATAAAGTCCATATCTGTCAGGTTTGTTTTGGTTTTAGCCTGACGTAAGTACTCGAACCAAAGCATTTGTGTGAGAGTTCGACTGCGTTCGATTTCCAAACCCAATCGAACTTCATCGAACGTTCTAAACCATCAGCCGAAATTTACAAGATTTTTCGCTTTCGTTCTCTCTTAGTATGCTAGCACAATACAAGAAAGGCTGCGAACAGGCTCCCGGCGAGCGCTAACAAAAACAAAAAAAAAACAAAGAAAAAACAAACAAACAAACAAACAAACAAAAAAGCCGAATTCGTTTTTTTCGCGCTCGCCGGGAGCCTGTTCGCAGGCTGAATACAATAACGAACGAACAAAAGAACACTACAAACAATAATGGAACAAATAGAGGTTGAGTGACAACATCCCTGCCAAAATGGGCTTTTGGGCGATAACGGAGTCTTGTATTATTTATATTGCAATACTTCGTAAGACAACTTTGAGAAAAGGAAACAATCAGCAAAACACATTTTTCCCAGATGTCTCTCATTCCACCTTCGAGCTAAATCGAACTCAATCAAAGTTCGATTACGTTCGATTGCTCCATTTTTCGTGCGAGTTCGATTTTAATCGATTGCCGAACTCAATCGAACCCAAAGTTCTGATCGATTTGGTTCGACTAATGAAGTCGGGTTTAAGTTAAGAAAGTGCAAAAAACTACACAAGAGATTACTGATTCAGAACTGGTTCTTGATCTCTCTTTACAGAAAGTACAGGATTTTTAGATCTAGAAGTTTTATCAAGCAAAGAGAATGTGTCCATCACTATAAATGGACAACAGGTATGAAAGACGAGTAATAGAATTAGCGAATTATTCCATGTACAACTCCCATACACTATTACATAATATGCGGGACCTCTTTGTTTAAAATCAACCAATGATAAAAGGGAGTACTGTGCTCTACTACATCTCGCTTTGCTGCATTATCCGACGCGATACGAATCCACTAGTCGGCTTTCTAGCCGACGTCACGCAACGGAGAGACGTTGCGTTACAACCCAAATGGCTGCAAAAAAAAGTACAGTATAGTCGTGACAAAGATCTTGTGTCATTGCGACGTTATATGCCTCTGAAGTAAATCAAAGTGGCTATGAGCCACTCAACTTGGGAAATAGATCAATTGTCTCTGAACAATGACAGTTTTGATACCACCGAACAGAGTTTGTAATCCGTTGGTCATTTAACGAAAAATGAGGTTTGAAATTTAATTTAATTCTGCGGTAGGATATTGAGTAATTGCGTCAGAAATACAAAGAACAAATAAGAAGCATTGCCAATAAAAATTTAAACTAATCACACGGTGAAGAAGTCGTTTCACCTCCACTTCGAATAACTTGAACTTCGGTACAACTGTGAAAGCTTTATACATTAATAATAACAACAAGCATTTTAACAGAATGACCCATCAGTGTATTAAACACCGTTATCAGAGGGGTCCTGTAAACGAAACTATTGGTCAGCGGATTCACAAAAAGTCTAACGGGAAGCGACGGAGTGAAGGACTAAATTTCGCTACCCATACCCTTACTCGGAAAATATTATTTCCAATTTAACAAGAAATACCATAATATCCTTTTCGACTAGAAGTTTTCTGTCTGAATATTTTATCAACTACCGCAAGTTCCTTCTCTATGGAAAGATGAGAGGATAATTGTGTTATCTGTTATGGTTAAAAAACTATATTTATCTTTTTTTAGCGGGTGGACAAGTCTGAAATGTTATTGAGAGGACTCAACGTGTTGGTCTTAAATGAAGTAACAGGCGCCGTGATGTCTTCGAGATGGTTTGATACATATGAGTCCAAAGAGGACAGCGGTTTTCTCGTGGAATTCCTCAAAAGTTTGAAACAAGGAAGGATAATCTGTTTTGCCGTAAAGGTGGGTAGAAACCAGTCCATTTAAACTTGCTCTATTTTTATAATTTATCTGTCTTCATGAATAATACAACAGAAAGGACCGTGCGGCTTTGGATTCAGTATTGTCTTTCGGCCCTTGTTGAAATCACGTGCTCTATTAACTGAGATACTATGCGTACTCGCATTAGTCGATAGGTGTGTCTCAAATTCTCCGAACCCCCCTGGTGTTTAGGCTATGTAAACAGAAAAAGTACTCTATTGCTTAACTCGTAAAAAACCTAATATGCGTCAATGACAAAGTGTATTCCACCCCTGAGTTCTAAGTAACAAACTAAGCTAGCCAAAGCTATTTTCCAAAGAAATCGTTGGGTTTTTAATTTATATGAAAGGAAATGCAATTTAACTCACTGAGCGCATATTTTGCCTCACGCTTCGTTATGTTTACGATACAGGACGAGGCCACGCATTCACTCTCCAAAAACGCCCGCATGTTCATCAAAAGTTTAGGAAGCTCATACATCAATCATATCAAATGGCGAGGAATGTGGGCGTTTGTGGCTCAACGCTTGGAGAATCACAACATTGTATATGGAGAGAGCTTTCAGGATTCACCGGAATATAACCAGTGGGGGAAACCGGTAACACTACGCACCTCAGTGAAACTGCTGGCAGAAAATGTCGTCAACTGCAACTGGAATGACTCCGACGTCAGCAGGAGAAGAAAAGAATTTTGTGATAAATATGAAGGATATGACAACGTTTGCAACTGTAAGTATCAGCCAGCGAGGCGGCACTAAGGCGTGCCTCGATCAGTTTTTAATAATATGACCTTATATCATGAGAATCTCATAATTACAGCCAACTGTCGTTATAGCGGACACCCTCGTCACCCTAATGGCAAGAGTCTGTCATAGCCGGCTGTCATGAAAATGACCCAATTTTGGGTTGTGAAGTGTCTGAATGTCTGCTGCCATTCCTTTTTAAGATTTCCAGTTCCTTTTAAGTTTTAGTACACATCTACTTTTGACACATAACCATCTAATGTAGGCCACAATAATGTACAAAGTAGTAAACATTCCAAGACTGCAGAATAATAGGCCTTATAATCCATCTAAACGCGGTCTAAACGCGTCACGTGACTGAATATTCCCCAATTTTCAAAACTGCATGTGTTGCGAAAAATATTTGAAGGATAATAAACACAATAGCCTCCATTTGACTTTGAAAATATGCTCGGATATTTGTCCTTGGATATTATCTGTTCCTTCAGGCTCACAGTTTTCCTCGAGCTACGCTCTCGGAAAACTGTTCGCTTCTCGGAATAGATAATATTCGCGAACAAATATCCGAGCATGTTTTAGCGCCAAATGGAAGCTATTGTTTATTTATGTATGATTACGTCACGCGCTCAAAATTTACTACCAAGACTCGTTTGGAGAGAAATTTTCTCAAACCTCAGGTACCTTCGTGTTGTTTTCACGAGAGAATTCTTTTCATCTTTACTGCCTAGGGAATTTGTCCACGATAAAATTTGCAATTTGCATTTTAAAAGCGAGGCTTAGTGGCGAAATTTGTTTGAATTTTCTGATGTCATCATGCATAAGGGCTATTGGGTCATTCAATACGTCTAAGTTGTCCGTGGTAACGAGCGAAGAACAAAAATATTACTTGATTTGGGATCACCTTAAGTGTCCGCAATAGACTGTTTCGGAAACATATCTTCTGACTGTTTTCGATACATTAAAATTCAGCTTGTCATTGAGGCTTAGAGGACACCAAACAAGGAAATTGAATGGCCATGTTTATTCATTCCTGTGGTTTGTGTCCTCTAGACCCCGCTATCAAGCTGATTGTTAATATATCGAAAGTGGCTTATTCCGCAATAGCAGAAGTTGTTATCTATCTTTTTCAAAGCTATCTTCTGGTTATCTTGTCTCCTTCGAGGCCGTTTCTTAGGCCGTCACGCTACACCTCTCCCCGTGTCGCGTGACGGCTCTAAGAAGAATAACGCGCGGCTACAGAACGTGAGCGGAGTCTGTCTGTCTCGTAGGGCATTTTCAGACTGAATATTTCGTCGATTGTCCCACTGTAGAGAGAAACCTGAAAATTAGCCATGCTGGTTCACGTTCTCCAGGACGAATTTAGTTGTTTCACATTGTGTTTTATAGATCATAGTTTTACGTCAATGCACCTAGGTGTGCAGCGAACGTTAGTCATTCTTTGTTCACTAAAACGTGCTCGTTGCTCCCGTTGTCGTTGTCGGTGTGGTTTCCATAAGGTGCTCGGTACCAGTCAAACCGACACTGCTAGTTGATCATAAATATAGTTTCAGAACTTTTAGGTTTTTCTCGTGTAATCAGCTTTTAAGTAGTCTAAGTACATTATCCCCGATTAACAACCTGAATAAAAGTGTGTTTTCGATAGAATGTGTCTCTAACATTCAACCCTTATATTCAGATTCTTGAACATAATACGGCCATTCTAGATCTACTGATGGCTGTTAAGTTATCTTTTAGATCATTGTCAAACGTTTTACGTTATTCCATCGTAGGTGATAATCCAGTTTTTCTCGACTTCAGCCCGCCTGCTTTTCTAGATGGCAGCCGGCTCCAGCTTCCTATGGCAATCATGGCTGGAAACAGACCAAGCTACTTACTGCGCATGCTCTTCAGTTTGCGCAGGGTCAAAGGCCTGGATCCTAGTTTAGTAACTGTTTTTATTGATGGGTTTTTTGACGAGCCGTCGTCAGTTGCCAAGTTGTTTCAACTGAATGTGGAGCAGCATGCCGGCTCAGGGAAACTTAATTCGAGGATTTGCCAGGTAACGTTCAACGTGATGAACTCATCTGCATCGGTTCTAACCGGTTAGAAAATCGCTGTTATTTTTATTAAGGCTAACGTATCCAAGGTAGATGAAGAAGTACAGTCACCGAACTGCTGAAAAATGTTCGGCTCCTTATTTGTAAATGTAAGGCTCCGTCCACACTACGCTGGAGAAATTTGAAAACGGAGGTTTCATTTGGAAAACGCATCAACTTCAACTTCAACTTCACTTTATTTTGCACTTACATCAAATGTTTCCGTCCACACTTCGCCGGAGGAATTTAAAGACGCAACAATCATCGGTCGTTTTGAATTTCTTGTTTGAGGAAAACTCTGTCAGGGAGTTCACATGATTATCGTTACGCCATCGTCTTTGAAAAGCTCCGTTTTCAAAATGATTTCGGTCCACACGAAAACGACAAAATTCGTCCGGTTTGAAGAGCATTTTCGAAAAGCTCCGTTTTCGTGACGGATTAGTGTGGACTGTAGGCCTAACCGTAGAAAAAAAGCTGCGTTTTCAAAATTATCCGGCGTAGTGTGAGGGAACCTAATGGTGAGTATATTGGACTCTGGAACGAGCTACGTCATCTTATCCTAAATTTTTCAAGTTCTTAATTCGTTTGTAATACAAGTTAATCTTCTCCATCCTTAACCATCCTTGTTCCTTTATAATTTCTTCTTATCTCTTTGGTGTTTTTCTATCTTAGAAAACCACTATTTTCTGGTTTCCTTCAATTTAAAGGTAATTTTGTACGTGGCCAAATAACTCAAAAATACCGTGACTGAGCTTCATTAAGTGCTTATGGATTTTTATACAAATTACTTTTACAAATTCTTTGGTAATTTTTACTTTCAGCATTACAAGAAATCGCTAACAGCGTCGTTTGACCGATATCCTGAAGCAAACTACCTTGTTATTTTGGAAGAAGATCTTGATGTATCAGTAGATATTCTTAGCTACTTTAAACAACTTCTTCCAGTCTTAGAAAACGATGAAAGTCTGTACTGCATATCAGCTTGGAATGACCAGGTATTAGCCTTAGAATCATGACAGTGACCGGTATCTGACGCCTTCTAACACTATCTATGCAACAGATTTTCAGTATTCACACGACAGGAAATGGAAGGTTTTCAGTATGGAGAATTGCAATTTTGAACCTGTGATCTAGACCTGTTAAGACCTTCAAAAATGTAAAGGCAACTCACCAGAGGATGAAAGACTGATAATCCAAGGATGTTCATAGTGACAAAACCAAGTTGGAAAAAGAGCTGGAAATATTTCGGTTAAAGCTGTACCATCACTAGGCTGAAACTCACTAGTCTGACAATTTACTAGTCAGTGTTTTTCTGTGAAATTTTCTTTTTAAGCGTCATGTTCATTGTAAGAATTGCTTTGGATTTCTGGCAGTCCTTGTGTTATATGTTATGTACGATTAACTAGATCTTTTAACTAGATTTTTCCCTTCAGGTCGGGTGTTTCGGTTATCTTGCGTACATGTATATATTTTCTACGTATTATAAGAGCAGTTAATTTTGTCAGGAGGCTTCTCCAATCTTACTTCTCAAGAGGTTTCTGTGCTCCGCATTTTTAAAGGAGTCATTAATGACATTAAATGTGTTTTATTCTTCAGGGTTATGACCACCTTGTTAATGACCCGGCCATGTTGTACAGAGTTGAGACTATGCCTGGTTTAGGATGGTAAGCAGAACAACTTGCATTTCCTAAAACAGCTGATGTGTTTGAGTAACAAGTGGCTGATTAACTGCGGCAGCGTCCACACTAAGCCGGAGAAATTGGAAAACGAAGCTTTATTTCTACGGTTAGGACTTCCGTCCACACTAATCCGTCACGAAAGCGGGTCTTTTCGAAAACGCTATCCCAACCGGAGAAATTTGAAAACGCCGGCTTTGCGTTTTCGTGTAGACGGGAAGCATTTTGAAAACGGAGCTTTTCGAAAACGATGACAACACGATGCTCTCGTGATTTCGCTGCCCGAGCTTTCCTCAAATACAAATCCAAAATGAATGGTGATTGTTGCGTTTTTAAATTCCTCCGGCGTAGTGTGGACGTAGTATGCACTGGTTTCGAAATTCGGAGGTCCCTGGTTCAAATCCTCCACCCTACCGCTAAATGAATTTGTTTCTCGGTAGACCCAAGTTCATCTCCTCGACCGCGTTTGTAAACAGCCAAATGGTCAGCCTCCTGCCGGTTGGGATTCTTTTAAGAACTGGAATGCCAAAACTATTAAAATAGTTTATGTTCTATTTGCGAAATTTGTTTCATTATTCGCAGTGTCCCCAGTTAGCACAACAGTGCTAAATACATTTGACACTTACATAAAGTTATTTAATATTTTATTTTTTAGTGTCAGTCAGTATTCCTCTGTTTTGCCCCTCAAAGATTACTGAACATCTTTATATCTTTACCATTCAACAACTCAATATTCCTCTGTACCTTTTTACCACTCAAAGGTAAACGTCACGCCGACATAATCGTTCAGCGAAACCAGCTAATGACACATCTCATTACATGTATATCGAATGTCGTAACGATTTTGAATTATTACAATCCGATGGTAAGTTCCATGCAAGAACAAAGCCAGGCCGGCTTAACCCATTTTTTGAACAGAAGTAGTCATTAATTCTTGGGGTGCAAGTATTTCATTTATGTTTGCCGACGGTTGGAATTGTTCAATTTCAGAGCCAATATCTGGTACAGAATTGCCTCAAACAGCAGTGTCGCTATTCGCCTTGAAACAGGGTCAAGGATGTTTAGCTTACTAAAGTACACGTTTACTTTTTACAGTTGATTACAGTTTATTTATTCCCATTAAAAATCGCAAATTAAAATTTATACTACGCGCATCATTAAAAGCGAAGGCCAATCGAGGCGGGCATTGTAATAAATGAATATTTATTAAATAATAATAAACAAATACGTTTCTTTCAGGGTTCTAAAACGGACATTATACAAAAACGAACTTGAACAGAAATGGCCCAGACCCGATCAATCTGCAGACTGGGATATGTGGATGAGACTACCTGGCAACAGAAAGAATCGGGAATGCGTTATACCAGACATATCCCGCACGTATCACTTTGGAGCCAAAGGCCTCAATGTCGGCAGCTTTATGCAGAACATTTACTTCAAACGACATACATTGAACAACGTGACAAACGTGAAGCTGGATGTGGACAAGATGTACAAGGAAAATTACGAAAAAGAGATACTTCGTTTAATAGGGTAAGTTACCTACACACTCTACAAGTTTAGTGAATACAGGAAGGATCATATATTTGAACTGCGGAGAAAGATATGAAGACATGGTTGATCATAGCCGTTATACACACAACTTAAGCAGTTGTGAAATTAAAGCCTGAAAAAAAGTCAGTCTTGAACGGGATTCAAACCAATGACAACTGAACCCATGACAACTGCTTAAGTTGTGTGTATAACTGCGATGATCAATCATGTCGTCATATCATTCTCTCATCAAGCAAAAGTTGAAAAACATCGGCCCTGACCTTTTTCAAGCTTGTGTCAATTTGTGTAAACTGTTATTTATGGTGCTTGGAAATGAGTGGGCGACATTTTCCAGGTTAAAGACTGCTTTCGGCCAATGTGAAGTTCAGAACTCACGAGCCAAGTGGCCCATCAGGCCGGCGCTTATCACGAGCTCCGGGTTCTGTAGCATCAAGCGATTAGGAGTATTTCCATTCCCTCCTGCATGAAACGCTCTTCCATCGCAGGGTTACCCCCAGCATTAAATTTTCCGGTACCTACTTATACACCTGGGTGGAGAGAGGCACTGTGATAGTGAAGTGTCTTGCCCAAGAACAGAACACAATGTCCCCGGACAGGGCTCCAACCCGGACCGCTCGATCCGGAGTCGAACGGGCTAACCTTGAAGCCACCACGCCTCTACACAAAAATAAACAGAATTACTAAACATACGGTGACCTAGTCAATTTGATCTTGTAGAACACTATTCTATCCCAAGCTACCCCCGGCATTTTTCAGTTTGACTAAAGCAATATTCCTATACTCCTAGAGAAAGAAACTTAGTGATAAAGTAAGATTTCGCGCCCAAGAACACATCAAAATTTCACCTGATGAGCCTAGATCCTGGACCATTCGCAATGACCATTGAACCATTCCCCTCTTACAGATCAGTCCTAAAATGAAACTCCCTTCATTATGTCTTATCTTTCAGGGAAGCCAAGCTTTTAAATCATTCCAAAAACCCATGTGCAAACCTCAAGGATTTTGTCCCAGACACCACTGGAGGAACGTATCTGTTTTATCTACGCATGGATGCCCCCAGAGACTTTACCACGTGGTCCAACGTCGCGCGGTGCTTTCGAATGTGGGATCTGGACGCCAGAGGTTTTCATAAAGGCATGTGGAGATTCTGGATCAAGAAAAATCATATTTTAGCAATTGGATGTCCTGCGTCTGTGTACTGTAAAACAAAACCACAAGATTTAAAACCGATTTATCTTCCGAACAAAGAAACCAGACCCAAGGATCCTCTTTAATGGACGGTTTATTGAGGAAATGTTGGGTTTTTGTTTTAAATTTCCCTTTCACATTCGGTTTATTGAGGAAAAAGTTAAGTTTTGGTTTAATTCACATTTCACATTTCAAACGTTGTAAATTTTAGTATCTGAATGTAATGTAATGTATTTATGCATTAGAGCTCAATATATGAAAAGACTAATCTATTACATTTCAAACATGCACAGACATAATGTGTTTCAAACGATTCCAAAGCAGGTTTATTGCGGTTGTTTTAGTCAGTTAGCTTGTTTTATTACAACTTTTTGTCAGCGAATTTCAGAGGCGCAAACTAGAAATCAAGTCACCGTTCAGACTGCCAGAACGTTATTTGAATCATCTTGAGTTGTCATGAATGCCATTAAAAATTGCATTGCTTATCCCACAAACCTTTTGGTAATAAGTCTTTGTATTTGATAACAGATAATTCATTACTGCATTCCAATTAAACAGTAATTAACAACTTGCCAACGAAAATGACAAACGAAAAGAGAACAAAAATCCTCCCGCAACCTTTAAGGTACAAAAGTGGCATTAACAAGAATGACAGTAACTCGTTTACTTCTATCGGCAAATAACAAGTCCTTTCACATTTGTTCCTCTCGTTAAATCTCCAAAGAGAAGTTCTTGCACAATTATTTTCTAGTCAACTCTCGGAATGATAGGCTCATACATTTTCATGGCCCCCTGTAGCATCCTTATCCCCAGACGTCTTCCCCGATCGAACGCTTAGTACCGGTCGTTCGCGGTTCATCCTGGGTCAAAACTTGGCCGAAGAGCTAGCGCCAGCAATCGCTTGTGTTACGTATGGAATCCAAACACTTCATAATCCGTAACAGTGAATTTGCTCACCCCTGCTAATGTCGTTCGCTGGCCTGGAGGAACGTCAAACGAAAATCCAAGCTTACTGTAACCTTTTTCTTTTTCTGATATAATTCAGTAGGTCGCGATTTCCTCCAAACGTTGGTCCCAGGCTGCTATCACAAAAAAAGCCGCTTAAGTTACTCTTATTAATTGACATTTTAGTTTGTCTGAGGCCATGCGAGTTCACCATGCTAAACAAGAACGACTGTGTGTAAGTTATCCACCTAATCCGACCTGAAAATGGCAATGAAAACTTCTTATTTTCACCTAAAATTGCCTGCTTAACTATTTTATAATATTTTTGTTCTCGTTGAGCCCCCAAGATAACTTTCGAGATCCTTAACACACTGTGGATTAAAATTTATTTTAAAACTTGTTGTATTCACAGAAATCAATTATGCTGGCTATTTTAAGACGTGACAACTCCGCTGCCTGGAGGGGGAGGGGGGGGGGGGGGTGTAATTCCTGTATGAAAAGGTCGGGGATGTACGTCGTCTCCAACCTCGTTCCCATGAATTTTCCCTTTAAAATCTATTGGGAGGGTCGGGAAAAGACCCTGGCATCAGCTGGTCACGTGATCCTTCATAAATATTTCCTGGACTCTAATTTATGCAACCGCGTAAATCCTCCATTGTTATTGGTTATTGCAATTCCCCGCAAAAATACACAAATTCATTAATTTAAGCGGGCTAGTGAGGCTAGTGTAGGCAAGTGAAGGCTAGTGAGCTATCGAGTCTGGTAAATCGAATAGGTTTTCTGTGTTAAAAATCTCTTGTATGCGGGAACTGTCGACTCTCAAAAAGCTACATCCTCGAGATTCGATGTGTCGACTTTGTGGTGGTGCGTATGAAAGCCGTCACATGCATTGAGGTTTGGTCAAAAGCGGCATCGAAAAAAACCTTCCTGTGAAAATTCATCATGCCTGTGGAATTACTATAAGCGAGACCGATTGCCTTCCAAAGTTCGTCTGCAGGAAGTGCGAAGCATTTATCTTCAAGGTAAGCGACTTCAAACCAAAGAGTGGAAATATTTAAAGTAAACTTGAACTGGAACCAAAGTGTTCAGTGAAGCGTTGCACGGAATTGTCGACATCTTGTAAACAACCCTCAAAGCGCGCGGCTACCGAAATCCACGGAAAAACCTCAACAAAACAACTTATGTTCGGACAAAACCCAGTCCAGACTAACGAAGGCGACCATGAGGAACCCATGGGCTCAACAATGCCGAAGAGGTCGAAGAGTCAAACACGCTACCTGAAGTAGTTTGTGACCAAGAGCTCCAAGTAAACGATAACCAAATCATTGGAGCATTGAATTCAATTTTCCCGCCTCTCCCAATTTCAAAGGGAAAAGGCCTGGGAAAGAGGTTGAAGCTTCTTGTGAAGATCATAGTCTCTTGTTGTGAACGAGGATGAGTGCACGAGATGGACGAGCCGTAGGCGAGTCCATTCAACTTCTACACCTCGCGCTTTTCTGTGAACTTCTCTCAGTTGTGTTCTTAAAAAATACCGCGAGCTTATACAACACAGGAATATTAAATAACATAGCGTTTAAACAACCAAAGGGTGCGTAGAATCAAAACCTCATTATGTATAAGAAAGAACTACGCAGAAACTAACTCAGCTAACAGACTGAACGTTTCCATTTATAAGTATTTTAATTCTGCGCGTGTAACTTTTATTTTAATTCGTAAAAATGAAAAAATGATTACACTGAACTAAATGGCTACTATAGATATGTTTCATCGGGTGCGGAATAATGTTGGAACATTTTGTGATCGTCATTTTTCTTTTACCGAATTGAAAAACAATAAAAGCTAACCAGAAAAGGTAAAAATACAAATTAATTCAAATCGAAACTAGCTAAATAAATTGAACAACGTCATCGCAAGATACTCTCTTGACAGATCATTGAGGCTAAGTTCTTGAAAGAACAAAATAAAACCTATTTTAGGATATGCATTCCCTTTGTATTTTACTACACAACAAATTAGTAATTCGTGTTTTACCATATGCTGACCGTTTATCAGATCAGCTAAAAAAGGCTGCCTGGTTACATTCTACTTGCAATAATATCACTAAAATTCTGAGCACTTAACAAACAATTTTACATCTCAAACGCATGTTCAGTGGAATCAGTCACAAACAGCCTCACTGCAGTGTTCCCTGTAGTAAACCAGTATAACAACATCAGAATATAGAAAGTTCTCCTTGTGACTAATAGTACAGTCACTTCAACTGCGAAACAAAAAAAGACAAACATTAGTCGGTAGGCTTCATATAATAAATCTGGGTGTCTGAAGTGCCCATATACGCAGACTGAGTAAATTGTATATAAGAGAAATTGTGGTGTGAAAAGATTAAATTATTTAACAATAAGACTACGAACCCAAGCTTTCTATGAACAAGTACAACCTCGTGCCCAGGGTATCTCTTCTTTCCACCCAAGCCTCGTAGGAGGTGAAAAGCATGTCACAGCGGATAATTTTTGTAAATCTACCATCTCTACCCTAAGTTTAACGTTTCATGTATCAGCCATGGTGAATCAACTACCTGCTATGAACTGTTACCTGTATTGATTGTTGTCATGTGTGAAGTCCAAACACTTCGTAATCTGTAACAGTAAAATTGTTACTCCCTGTAAAGAATGTGTTCTGCTGTCCTGGAGGGCATTCATACGTGATGCCGAGATCACTGTAACTTGAAGTATTTGTGTTTGCATTATTAGATATATATAGGTCGTTCCCTCTCCCAAACGCTGGTCCATAGCTGCTATAACAGCAGATGGCAGTCTCTTCCCGTTGTGTCTTAAGTGGCATTTTAGTTGGTACCAGGCCACGCGGGCTGACCATACTAAACAGGAACGCGTCTCTGCATGTTTTCCATTCTCCCAGACCTATTGACGAGATGATGCCTCATATCAATATTCATTGACTTTAGCTGTCATGTTATTTGCACTTGAACTACAATTGTCTTCAAATGTACTGGGCCAAATAATCCTTTCGCAGCCGATCTTTGTCCTCATCTCCCCAGAATTCCCACCCGCAATGCCGGGGCCCAGTTGTTCGAAGGCTCAGCTGGATAACGCTATCCATCGGATAAATAATACTTATCCAGTGGACAAGTATTAACAAAACAAACCGCGCTATCTGCTAGATAGTGATTTATCCGGTGCATAGCGTTATTCACCTTTCGAACAACCCCGGCCAGGACTCTAGAAGGGGTAAGACGCATTTTGAGAGGAGAGGCAGCAGTTTGGATTTCTTCTGTTAGGAGGTCTGTAGGGTTTGTCTCTATGTACTCCTTCCGGTTAATTTTCTGGTTGCAATCTGTGACGCAGTACATTGTCCACTAAGCCACAAAATGCAACAACTGGCAGGTCGCTGTTTTTGTGCTATGTATGAAATTGAGCTATGTATTGTAATATGAAATGTACTAGGTACTGTAATATAAGTCGAGAAACTCTATAAATAAGCCTTATGACTATGATAGTTGAGGACGTGCTCTTCTAAAGATTATTTGTAATGTGTTGTAAGTAGCAAGCATTTTATTGTTAGAAGTAATGTACTGTAAGCAATGCATGAAGAACAAATATTTTTAAGAAATGGCTAAAAAATGTATGGAATCTGCAATTAGTTTATTCCTTTTTGATGATGTGCAGCTGATCCTGGATATGGCAACAACGCTTTTTTTCTCGTTTGACTTAATAGAGGACGCGTCATTTTCTCCACGTTCGAGGATGGGTCGTTCAAGTTGAAACCAAAGTTGGTTTTAGATTTTCGTTCCATTTGAGCGAACTTGTTCCTGATTACATCACATGTTCACTCAGCTCACTTCTTCTGAAAAAAATGTCATTCCCAGATCCCTTGTCTTTGTGGTTCCATCGTCCTGTTGTCATGAAGCTCTCTAGAACCTCCTAATTTCATTGGATCTTGTTAGCACAAAGCCCTATTGTTTTAGGGCTTGGGTCCATTGTTACTAGTTTTTGTATATCATTTTCTCGGCCAATCCTGTGAGACGCTCCGAAGAGCTTCGTGGCGATCCCGATCGTCGGCTCTATCTTTTCTGAGATTTTTTGTTCTCATTTCCATAAACTTTCAAACAATGTGGATTAACAGTAAATCCGAATCTGGATTGACTAAAAGGACTGCTGCCTTAGTAATAATAGTGAAAACAACTTTCACATAATTAACGTTTTATAGAAGTAATGAAAGTCCAATGAATTACCTAGAAAACCGCTTCTTTTTCAAAATCAGTTTAATTTTTCCCCTCCCGTCTGAGTTTTAGAATATGAACAATTCAGTTCTGTTTAATTTAGGGATTTATATGTTGAGCGTTTTCTGTCTCTTTTTTCACATCGAACTGATTTGACAGAGAAATTAGCCAGAAAAGCCGGTTTAAAAACCTCTAAAAGGGGGTTGAGGAGACTCCTTAGCACTTCCTCCTGGAACCGCCTTTGACGGTCTGGTAGCATTTCGTGGAAAAACAAAAAAATACAATTTGCACGGATTAAATTAGTACACTGAGACAGATATATGTTTTGAAACAACCTCAAAGACTCTAGCGATAACGGATATTCTTAAGTTGACACAGGACGTTCTTTATGTCTGTTATGAAGAGTAGACGTGAATATTTAAGTTTCTGGAAACTTCTAGAATGTCAAGTCACGCAATGCTTGTGCCAAAATCTTCTACTGTCACGCTATGGAACATATTAGAACATTCTACCGCATGATGTAATTATAATGAATGCTGCATAAATAGAAGCTCCAAGAATGTTCTCGAATATTAGTGAAATGTATATAAAGAGTCAGCTAGATAGTATAGATTGCTCTCGTTAGTTCTCGGCAGAGACCGAGAGAAGAAGCTATAGAACGCGTGAGTAGTTCTCGGCAGAGACCGAGAGGAGAAGCTATAGTTCCGTTGTTGTTCTCGGCAGAGACCGAGTGGAAAAGCTATAGAGTGCTATCGTTATTGTAAAAGCTATCGAGGAACTGTGTTGAAGGTCAAGTGGACCGTAAGGAGATTTCTTTGGAGACACCGAGATTTGTTGTGAGTTCGTGTCAGTGGTGACTAAAGTTTAGCAGTAGGCTTAACTTCGTTTAGTAGTAGATTGTATTATTCAGAAATCGCTCATTTGTGGCTAAGATTATATTACGTATTGTTAAATAAATAAGTTGGGTTCGTAGAAGAGTTTCGTAGTGTATCTTTCTGGCGGTCAAGCGAGACCGTTGCATGTCTTAGTGACGTCGATGACGAAAGACGCACACGAACCGTCAATATTTGTGAAGCAAGTGAGGTTATTAACCGCGCGGCCATGGGCCGAGCGCGGTTCATGTTCTACCCTTGGTTTATTTATTTATTTATTTTTTTTGTCGGAGACCAGACGCAGATCTCCACTCGGCCAACTTTAAATTACGCAATCGGTAATGTTTACTCGCCAAACCTTGTTTCTTCAGGGTCAACAGAAATCTCAGATTATAAGATCACGCCGAACCTACACGTTGCAAAAAAATCTCTTCAAAACCCTGACATCGAAGCGATATATCACTTTAGCGTTAATAGCTACCTCATATCGGCAGTATTAAAATCTATTCGTTAACAATCCAGCTTCATCATATTAAAATTTCAACGAAATCGAACAAAACCAGAACTAAATATTATTAGATTTTTTTTGTAACCTAGCTTCATTGCGTGAGTCGACAAAGGAAGCGACGGTCGCCCATAGCCACCGAAACACATTAACATAACCAGTGAACCTACGTTTCGGTCAAAAAAATCCAGCATTATTGCCTGAAAGCTGAAAATTCAAGAGGAACATCTTTTTCGAACTTTTCTCAAGTTATTTAGACGAAAAAATGACCTCGGCGGACTCCAAAAGAGAACGAAACAAAAAACAGAACGAGACAGTGAGAAGAGCCGATAATTTATTCACCGCGTGGCCTTCGTTACGTTCACGTTAAAAAAACCTTACTTCTGGATAATTTCAGCCTTACAAGTCAGCAACTGGTCCCAAATTACTTTCTGTATCCTTACAAATGTCCTGACTTCCATCTCCGAAAGATTTGGCCGCAATTTTTTAGCAAATAAACATTTCGCCGACAGCAATCACCATTACGGTGGCTTGCAACTAATTCGCTAACTTTACAAAACCCTCCCGAAGCGGGGATATGACGAAAAGAGCTGAAAAATGATGACCGGAAATGTGCACTGCGTTCCGACGGTAGTGCTAAGCAAACAGTTAAATTTTAAAAGCGCGGTTATAAGATCTAACAGATCTTCTTGTTACACCAGGGATACTCTGAAACAAATAAACTAATTCAAATTCCGTCTAAATTGCCGGGATGCATAGGACTGAAGACAAGACAGTGAAGATTGCTAGAATGAATAAGCAAAGTTTTGATTCATTGGTTAACCTTACTTCATTGATCAAAACTCTGACATCAGGAAACTTACTTGGGCTTGTCCACGACACTTTTGTGAAGCCTCCAAAAATGTTGTTTCCACTTTTCACGATGGTGATAGTGGGTCCTTTGTTATCACATTTGGAGTGAAAGGTTGCAACTGCAAAGCCGTCTCGAGAAGCTCGGAACAGAAGGCGCCATTTGCCCTCCTGAGAAGGCAACCAACCTTTCAATACGCTTCGATGGTCTTCATTCGTCAGAATTTCGGACTCTTCAAATGGCTTGGTAGGCTTTCTTGCTTGAACTGTAGGTTCAGAAACTCTTAGCTCGTCAATTATCCCTTGAATCTGATAAAATTCAGCTTCTTCTAGGAGTTCCTTCAGGAATGTTGCCCCTTCTGGCAAAGTTAATTTTCCAGTGCGAAGATAATTGAGTATAAACCGGAAGTGAGTTCCATCTCGGTCGATAAAGAACGCGCCATCTTCACAAGGTTTCATCTCAAACTTCCCTGAGAACATGGCTGCCAGCATCGTGTTTGAATCTTTAGTCAACGTTTGTACGCTCGTCTTAAAGCAGTGGCCGCCGACATTGAGATTTACAGTCGAGGAAAAGTGAACATGTTCGAACTTCTTCGACATGGCGTTGAATGCCTCCTTCTCCTGGCGAAGGTTTGTCGCTTCACGCTGCAAGATTTCAAATGTTTCTTTAATGTAGTGGTCAGCATCATCAAGTCCTTGACTGCGAGAAACTTGTTCCTTATTCAGAGACTTTTGAGCACTCATACTCAGTATTTCTATGAGCGAAAGTTGAAGCCTTCAGCAAAGCTAGTCACGTGAATGATACGTAAAGAAAATTTATGATAATCATAATAAGAGTTGAATTTGCATATACAAAACATCAATCTGGCTTATTGATCTTTATTTTGTAAATCTTAAATGAGTCACGGTGTAGCGTGCCTCTCAGAGCAGATGACACAAATTGCACTGCGACTAGAGTAACACATCAACCTTTCGCATCTGATACTTCACAGTCATGAAAGTACTCAAAAACAAATTCGACCAAGTTGTAAAAAGACTCTTTCGACTTCGTTTTGTGTTTGTCTGGTGATGGAGGGACAGAAATTTAAAGATTCGAGCGAGTTTGGCGTTTGCGTTCATGTTTGCACAAAGATTGTAAGACCTAGGTACGAGTTCTAGCCCTTGTAGTGTCCTCAGTGCACTTCCCTTTAGTTCCCTACTGGAGATAAAAGGCATCCTTTTCATTCCTTTATTTGCTCTTATCCTACTCAACTAGATTATATACTCCTTGCTTTTAAGAGAAAAGAGCGGCTTTTTTCATCTTTTTGTTGTAAAACATAGCTACAGTGAACAGTCTACTTTTCACATAATTCAAATCTAACAGTCATCCACGTCGTAGTAACTTTCTTCTTCTTTTTTTAATTTGACACGCGTGAAACCATTTAATTAAAGGGTCTGCAGGAAATACGCTCCATTTGGAAAATCAATTATGTTTGAGTCTTCCTAAAGAAAATACGTCCAAAGTGTTAAGCGTTCTAAAATTTTGGTAACTTTTGTGCTGAAGGGTTTTTGTTCTGGTGAACCAATGGGAACAAATTCGCTGGTTGCCGGTAAGTGGGCATTTGTTACAACATATAGATTCTTCGGAGAGAACTGACACACCTTTTCCAGCAAAGCAGTCTTTACTTCGAAGAACATAACCAAGCAAGGTTTACCAAAGACGCAACATGAGTTACATCATAGCCAGATAACGTTAAGCTATTTTAAGATGGACAAATAACAAATACAGTTGGACCCGGCTAATTCGAACTCGGTTATTTCGAAATCCCCCTTTTTCCTTGGACTTGCCCTTCAGTCACTGTACTATCGGCTGTTTCGAACAATTTTTTTGTATGCCCTGCGAGTTCGAAATAGCGGGCTCAACTGTATCTAAAATGTAAGAGCAACCTGCATCAAGCTGTAATCCACCTGCAGAGTTGTTTAAGTGATTTACAATATTTCAGAGCTTCGTTTGGTTTTATTCAATAAAACTATCATGTGCATTTCCATTACAGTTATGAACATACGGATCATGAAACAAAACAACGTACAGGTACTAGCTAGTTTCGGTTATGAACCTGAAAAAATACATTTACGCTGGGTTTTTAAATATCTATAAACACAGAAAGCGACTAAACCCTTATAAACCACACTTCTCTCTCCTTTTGCAAAATTGTTTTTCTTGAACACTCGATTTGGCTGATATGTTTTCGGGCACCTTACTTGCATGTTTCGCACCCCCCCCCCCTCCCCTCCCCCCACCCAATTCCCTCTTCCGTTACTTTTGTAAGGGTTTGTCCCGAACGGTCTATAAAGATAATGCAGGTTTTTCGAAATGGCAAACTGATTCATAACAGACAGCATGTCGCCAGACATGCAATGAAAGTGTAACTCATAAAGATCATTGTTGTTACGTTGTTGAGTAGAGGAAGCCGTGAGAAAATGTCAATTTATATAATGCTGACTTCCTCGATCGTGCTGGTGTTGGGTCACTGCAGATTGCTACAAGGAATCTGACTCGAGTTTAAGCAGAGCTCTCTACATGGAGACATTGGAAGAACAAACAATGGCAACTCAGCCCTTCAAAACCTAGAATTGGAATGGCTATGTGAGCTTACACTTGCGGTTTCCACCTAAAGTTTAATCAAGTTAAAGTCGATGTTAGGCAGAGTTAAAAATGAATTTGGAACAGAAATTAACAAGTCATTTTATCGCTAGCCTTTAACAATTGTATTTCAGTTTCGGTGAAATGGATGAAGAGCTGTTGACTATTGAGTTGAAAAACACCGTTATCAGAGGGGTCCTGTAAACGAAACTATTGGTCAGCGGATTCACAAAACGTCTAACGGGAAGCGAAGGAGTGAAGGACTGAATTTTGCCACCCATACCTATTACTTGGAAAATATTATTTCCAACTCAACAAGGAATACTATAATACCCTTTTCAAATAGAAGTTTTCTGTCTGAGTATTTTATCAACTACTGCAAGTTCCCTCTCTAAGGAAGGGTGAGAGGATAATTGTGTTATCTGTTATAGTTAAAAAACTATATTGATCTTTTTTTAGCGTGTGGACAAATCTGAAATGTTGTTGAGAGGACTCAACGTGTTAGTCTTAAATGAAGTAACAGGCGCCGTGATGTCTTCGAGATGGTTTGTCCAAAGAGGACAGCGGTTTTCTCGTGGAATTCCTCAAAAGTTTGAAACAAGGAAGGATAATCTGTTTTGTCGTAAAGGTGGGTAGAGACCAGTCCATATAAACTTGCTCTATTTTTGTAATTTATCTGTTTTCATGAATAATACAACAGAAAGGACCTTGCGGCTTTGATTCATTATTGTCCTTTGGCCCTTGTTGAAATCACGTGCTCTATTAACTTAGATACTACGCGCGCTCGCATTGGTCGATAGGTGTGTCCAAATTCTCCGGATCCCCCTGGTGTTTATAGGCTATTTATTATATGGCTGTGACTCACAAGGATTGGGAACTACCGAATTCACGAATTTGATTGGTTGAAATCGATATTGACCGCGGTCTAGATTTTCCCATCTAGACCGGCATCTAGACATATAATAAACATCTTATTAACCGAACTAAGTCGGTCTGTATGGGAGAATCCTTACCTCGGTACAGACCTCTTCGTTCGGTCTGTACTCACGACCTCGGTCAAGATTCTCCCATACAGACCTCCTGCTCGGTTAATAAGAGCTAAGTAAACACGGAAAACGTAGTCTATTGCTTGACTCGTAATAAACCTATTATGCGTCACTGACAAAGTGTATTCCACCCCTGAGTTCTAGGTAACAAAGTAAGTTAGCAAAAGCTATTTTCCAAAGAAATCGCTATTTTGCTTCACGCTTCGTTATGTTTACGATACAGAAAGAGGCCACGCATTCACTCTCCAAAAACGCCCGCATGTTCATCAAAAGTTTAGGAAGCTCGTACATCAATCATATCAAATGGAGAGGAATGTGGGTCTTTGTGGCTCAACGCTTGGAGAATCACAACATTGTATATGGAGAGAGCTTTCAGGATTCACCGGAATATAACCAGTGGAGAAAACCGGTAACACTACGCACCTCAGTGAAACTGCTGGCAGAAAATGTAGTCAACTGTAACTGGAATGACTCCGACGTCAGCAGGAGAAGAAAAGAATTTTGTGATAAATATGAAGGATATGATAATGTTTGCAATTGTAAGTATCAGCCAGCGAGGCGGCACTAAGGTGTGCCTCCATCAGTTTTTAATAATATGACTTTTATGTTGTGAGAATCTTATAATTACCTCGATCCATATATCTTTTTCAAAACTATCCTCTGGTTACCTTGTCTACTTCGAAGCCGTTAATTAGGCCGTCACGCACGCGTGTTGCGTAACGACCCTAAGATGAATAACGCGCGGCTACAGAACGTGAGCGGAGTCTGTCTGTCTCGCAGACTGAATATTTCATCGATCGTTCCATTGTAGATAGAAACCTGAAAAATTAGCCATCCTGGTTCACGTTCTCGAGGACGTTTTTAGAAGGTCATACTGTTGCTATGGTAACCTATTGTGTCACGGAAATGATAACAACGTGTTCACCAATGATTGAGCAGTTTGTTGATACCATGACTGTAGCATCAAGTGATAAAGAATGTTTAAATGACCCATCAAAATCTAAGCGCTGGAAACTGTTTTTAGCCACCTTAAATCGTTGTCAAACATTTTACGTTATTCCATCGTAGGTGGCAATCCAGTTTTTCTCGACTTCAACCTGCCTGCTTTTCAAGATGGCAGCCGGCTCCAGCTTCCAATGGCAATCATGGCTGGAAACAGACCAAGTTACTTACTGCGCATGCTCTTCAGCCTGCACAGGGTCGAAGGCCTGGATCCTAGTTTAGTAACTGTTTTTATTGATGGGTTTTTTGACGAGCCGTCGTCAATTGCCAAGTTGTTTCAACTGAATGTGGAACAGCATGCCGACTCAGGGAAACGTAACTCGAGGATATGCCTGGTAACGTTGAACGCGAGGAGCGCATCTGCATCGGTTCTAACCCTTAGAAAATCGCTTTTATTTTCAATCACGGCTAACGTAGCGAAATTAGATAAAAAAGTTCCGAAAAATGTTCCGATCCTTATTTGGAAATGTAAGGCTAATAGACGGGTTTATTTATTACTTTTTGTTTTAAATCAGTATTTATTTAGGGACATCTAATTTAGCTTGGATAGTTGAAATGGAGCCCTGATACAACGTAAATCTAAGTACAACATAAAATTTCAAAGAGGGTTTAAAGGATCTACGTCACGGTTTGCGCCGCGAGTTTGGCCTAAATTTTTCAAGTTCGTCGTTTGTAATCCGTGTCAGTCTTCTCAATCCTTAACCATCCTTGTTCCTTCATGGTTTAGCATTATCTCTTTCATCTTTTTCTATCTTAGTAAACTATTATTTTCAGGTTTCCCTTAATTTAAAGGTAATTTTGTACGTGGCCAAACTAACTGACAATGGAAATTACTTTGTAATTCTTTGGTATTTTTTACTTTCAGCATTACAAGAAATCGCTAACAGCGTCCTTTGACCGATATCCTGAAGCAAACTACCTTGTTATCTTGGAAGAAGATTTTGATGTGTCTGTAGATATTCTTAGCTACTTTAAACAACTTCTCCCAGTCCTGGAAAACGATGAAAGTCTGTACTGTATATCTGCTTGGAATGACCAGGTATTAGCTTTAGAATCTTGAACTGAAGTGATCAGTACCTGAAGCCTTCTTACAGTATCTATGTGACAGATTCTCAGTACTCACACGACAATTAAGAAATGAAAGGTATTCAGTATGGAGAATTTAAATTTTGACCCTGGGATCTAGAACTGTTAAGGCCTACCAAAATGTAAAGGCAACTTACTAAAGGATGAGTAATATTTCGGTCACAACTATAACATCACAAGACTGAAACATGCAAGTCAACCAACTCAATAGTCAGTAAGGGAAACAGTGTTTTTCTGTGACATTTTTTTCTCCATACCTTATGTACAGTATAGGAAGTGCATTTTGACCATCCTTGTCTCACATGTTCTTTATAATCGAGATTTTCCCCTCATCCATAGATGTATGTATTTTTCTACGTGTTATAAGAGCAGTTAATTTTGCTAGGAGGCTTCTTCCATCCTTTGTTGTCGAGAAGTTTCTGTTCTCTGCATTTGTAAAGGAGTAATTAATGACATTAAATGTGTTTTATTCTGTAGGGGTATGACCACCTTGTAAATGACCCGGCCATGTTGTACAGAGTTGAGACTATGCCCGGTTTAGGATGGTAAGCAGAACAACTTTGCATTTCCTCAGACAGCTGACGTGTTTGAGAAACAACTAGCTGAGTTCTACTTCTACTAGCTCTTCGCCTTTTAGTTATTTTGACCACGCACAAAATTACCTTAAAATCGAAGGAAACCAGATAATAATAGTTTTCTAAGATAGAAAAATACCAAAGATATTATAGTAATGAACCATAAAGGAATAAGGGCGTTTCAGGATGGAGACGATTGACACGGATTACAAATAACGAACTTGAAAAACTTAAGGTAAACTTTTTAAGATGCGCAAACCATGACACAGCCCCTTTAACACGAAGATCGTTGTGAATGTTACACGTGGTCACTCAACCATTGTCGGTTTTTGTTTGTTTTTTGTGTTTGTTTGTGTTTGTTTCGTTTGTTTGGTCTTAATGTATTGAGAGTTTTCGAATCCGAGAAACAAACATATCATTTATGCACCTCATCCCCGTGTCCAATATGAAAATCACATCACAAAATACCCGGATGTTTTGTACAGGCGGCGTGGCCGAGTGGTCCAGAGCGCTGCATTTGAAATCTGGGAGCCCTGGCGCAATTCCTCCACCCTACCGCTATCTGGATTTGTTCTCGCTAGCCCCGAGTTCAACTTCTCGACCGCGTTGTGTAAATAGCCAACTGGTCCGCCTCCTCACCAGTTGGTATTCCCAACACTTTATGTTCTATTTGCAAAATTTGTTTAATTACTTACAGCGTCTCCAAGTCGTAACACATTGCTAAATACATTTGACACTTAAATAAGTTATTTATTTTCTTTCTTAGCGTCAATCAGTATTCCTCTGTTTTACCCCTCAAAGATTACTGAACATCTTTATCTCTTTACCATTCAACAAGTCAATATTCCTCTGTACCTTTTTACCACTAAAAGTTAAACGTCACGCCGACATAACGTTCAGTGAAACCAACTAATGACACATCTCATTACATGTATATCGAATATCGTAACGATTTTAAATTCTTACGATCCGCTAGTAAGTTCCATGCAAGAACAAAGCCAGGCCGGCCTAACCCATTTAACAGAAGTGGTCATTAATTCTTGGGGTGCAAGTATTTCATTTGTGTCTACCGACGGTTGTAATTGTTCAATTTCAGAGCCAATATCTGGCACGGAATTGCCTCAAACAGCAGTGTCGCTATTCGCCTCGAAACAGGGTAAAAGATGTTTAGCTTACTAAAGTACACCTTTACTGTTTACAGTTGATAATAGTTTATTTATTTCCATTAAAAACCGCAAATTAAAATTTATACTACCCGCATCATTAAAAGCGAAGGCTAATCGAGGCGGGCGATGTAATAAATGAATATATATTAAATAATAATAAACAAATACGTTTCTTTTAGGGTTCTAAAACGGACATTATACAAAAACGAACTTGAACAGAAATGGCCCAGACCCGATCAATCTGCGGACTGGGATATGTGGATGAGACTACCTGGCAACAGAAAGAATCGGGAATGCGTTATACCAGACATATCCCGCACGTATCACTTTGGAGCCAAAGGACTCAATGTCGGCAGCTTTATGCAGAACATTTACTTCAAACAACATGCATTGAACAACGCGACAAACGTGAAGCTGAATGTGGACAAGATGTACAAGGAAAATTACGAAAAGTAGATACTTCGTTTAATAGGGTAAGTTACCTACACACTCTACAAGTTTAGTGAATACAGGAAAGATCATATATTTGAACTGCAGAGAAAGATATGAAGACATGGTTGATCATAGCCGTTATACACACAACTTAAGCAGTTGTGAAATTAAAGCCTGAAAAAAAGTCAGTCTTGAACGGGATTCAAACCAATGACAACTGAACCCATGACAACTGCTTAAATTGTGTGTATAACTGCGATGATCAATCATGCCCTCATATCATTCTCTCATCAAGCAAAACCTGAAAAACATCGGCCCTGACCTTTTTCAAGCTTGTGTCAATTTGTGTAAACTGTTATTTATAGTGCTTGGAAATGGGTGGGCGATATTTTCCAGGTTAAAGACTGCTTTCGGCCAATGTCAAGTTCAGAACTAACGAGCCAAGTGGCCCATCAGGCCGGCGCTTATCACGAGCTCCGGGTTCTGTAGCATCAAGCGATTAGGAGTATTTCCATTCCCTCCTGCATGAAACGCTCTTCCATCGCAGGGTTACCCCCAGCATTACATTTTCCGGTACCTACTTATACACCTGGGCGGAGAGAGGCACTGTGATAGTGAAGTGTCTTGTCCAAGAACACGATACAATGTCCCCGGACAGGGCTCGAACCTGGACCGCTCGATCCGGAGTCGAACGGGCTAACCTTGAAGCCACCACGCCTCTACACAAAAATAAACAGAATTACTAAACATACGGTGACCTAGTCAATTTAATCTTGTAGAACACTATTCTATCCCAAGCTACCCCAGCATTTTTCTGTTTGACTAAAGCAATATTCCTATACTCCTCGAGAAAGAAACTTAGTGATAGAGTAAGATTTCGCGCCCAAGAACACATCAAAATTTCACCTGATAAGCCTAGATTCTGGACCATTCACAATGACCATTGAACCATTCTCCTCTTACAGATCAGTCCTAAAATGAAACTGCCTTCATTATATCTTATCTTTCAGGGAAGCCAAGCTTTTAAATCATTCCAAAAACCCATGTGCAAGCCTCAAGGACTTTGTCCCACACACCACTGGAGGAATGTATCTGTTTTATCTACGCATGGATGCCCCCAGAGACTTTACCACGTGGTCCAATGTCGCGCGGTGCTTTCGAATGTGGGATCTGGACGCCAGAGGTTTTCATAAAGGCATGTGGAGATTTTGGATCAAGAAAAATCATATTTTAGCAATTGGATGTCCTGCGTCTGTGTACTGTAGAACCAAACCACAAGATTTAAAACCGATTTATCTTCCGAACAAAGAAACCAGACCCAAGGATCCTCTTTAATGGACGGTTTATTGAGGAGATGTTGGGTTTTTGTTCTAAATTCACCTTTCACATTCGGTTTATTGAGGAAAAAGTTAAGTTTTGGTTTAATTCACATTTCACATTTCAAACGTTGTAAATTTTAGAAGTATCTGAATGTAGTGTATTTATGCATTATAGCTCAATATTTGAAAAGACTAATCTTCAACATTTCAAACATTCACAGACGTAATGTGTTTCAAACGATTCCAAAGCAGGTTTATTTCGGTTGTTTTAGTTACTTAGCTTGTTTTGTTACAGCTTTTTGTCAGCGAATTTCAGAGGCGCAAACTAGAAATCAAGTCACCGTTCAGACTGCCAGAACATTATTTGAATCATCTTGAGTTGTCATGAATGCCATTAAAAATTGCATTGCTTATCCCACAAACCTTTTGGTAATAAGTCTTTGTATTTGATAACAGATAATTCATTACTGCATTCCAAGTAAACAGTGATCAACAACTTGCCAGCGAAAATGACAAACGAAAAGAGAACAAAAATCCTCCCTCAACCTTTAAGGTACAAAAGTGGCATTTACAAGAATGACAGTAAGTCGTCTACTTCTGTCGGCAAATAACTGGTAAAGTTCTTTCACATTTGTTCCTCTCGTTAAATCTCCAAAGAGACGTTCTTGCACAATTAGCTTCTAGCCCACTCTCTGAATAACTGGCTTATGCATTTTCATGGCCCCCTGTAGCATCCTTATCCCCAGACGTCTTCCCCGATCGAACGCTTGGTGCCGGTCGTTCGCGGTTCATCCTTAATCAAAACTGGGCCGAAGAGCTAGCGCGAGCAATCGCTTGTGTTACATATGGAATCCAAACACTTCGTAATCCGTAACAGTGTTCACCCCTGCTAATTTCGTTCGCTGGCCTGGAGGAACGTCAAACGAAAATCCAAGCTTTTAACCTTTTTCTTTTTCTGATATAATTTGTAGGTCGTTGGTCCCAGGCTGCTATCACAGAAAAAGCCGCTTAAGTTACTCTTATTAATTTACATTTTAGTTTGTCTGAGGCCATGCGAGTTCACCATGCTAAACAGGAACGACTGTGTGCAAGTTATCCACGTAATCCGACCTGTAAATGGCAATGAAAACTTCTTATTTTCACCTAAAATTGCTTGCTTAACCATTTTATGATATTTTTGTTCTCGTTGAGCCCCAAAAATAACTTTCAAAATCCTTAACCCAGAGTGGATTAAAATTTATTTTACAACTTGTTGTATTCACAAAAATCAATTATGCTGGCTATTTTAAGACGTGACAACTCCGCTGCCCGGAGGGGAGGGGGGGTGTGTGTAACTCCTGTATGAAAAGGTCGGGGATGCTCGTCGTCTCCAACCTCATTCCCATGGATTTTCCCTTTGAAATCTATTGGGAGTGGCGGAAAAAGACCCTGGCATCGGCTGGTCACGTGATCCTTCATAAATATTTCGTGGACTCTAATTTATGCAACCGCTCTTAAATCCTCTACTGTTATTGGTTGTTGGAATTCCCCGCAAAAATACACAAATTCAATAATTTCAGCGGGCTAGTGAGACTAGTGTAGGCAAGTGAAGGCTAGTGAGCTATCGAGTCTGGTAAATCGAATACGTTTTCTGTGTTAAAAATCTCTTGTAAGGAACTGTCGACTCTCAAAAAGCTACATCCTCGAGATTCGATGTGTCGACTTTGTGGCGGTGCGTATGAAAGCCGTCACATGCTTTGAGGTTTGGTCAAAAGCGGCATCGAAAAAAACCTTTCTGTGAAAATTCATCATGCCTGTGGAATTACTATAAGCGAGGCCGATTGCCTTCCAAAGTTAGTCTGCAGGAAGTGCGAAGCATTTATCTTCAGGGTAAGCGACTTCAAACAAAAGAGTGGAAATATTCAAAGTGAACTTGAACTGGAACCAAAGTGTTCAGTGAAGCGTTGCACGGAATTGTCGACAACTTGTAAACAACCCTCAAATCGCGCGGCTACCGAGATCCATGGAAAAACCTCCGCAAAACAACTTGTGTTCGGACAAAACCCAGTCCAGACTAACGAAGGCGACCAAGAGGAACCCATGGAGGAAGAAAATTTGTCCGCACTTGGGCTCAACAATGCCGAAGAGGTCGAAGAGTCAAACACACTACCTGAAGAAGTTTTTGACCGAATGCTCCAAATAAACGATAACCAAATCATTGGAGCATTGAATTCAATTTTCCCGCCTCTCCCAATTTCAAAGGGAAAAGGCCTGGGAACGAGGTTGAAGCTTCTTGAGAAGATCATAGTCTCTTTTTGTGAACGAGGGTAAGTGCACGAGATGGACGAGCCGTAGGTGAGTCCATTCAACTTCTACACCTCGTGCTCTTCTGTGAACTTCTCTCAGTTGTGTTCTTAAAAAATACCGCGAGCTTATATATCTCAGGAATATTAAATAACATAGCGTTTAAACAATCAAAGGGTTCGTTGAATCAAAACCTCATTATGTATAAGAAAGAACTACACAGAAACTAACTTAGCTAACAGAACTGAACGTTTTCCTTTATAAGTATTTCAATTCTGCGCGAGTAACTTTCATTTTAATTCGTAAAAATGGAAGAGTGATTACCCTGAACTAAATGGCGACTACCATGATATGTTTCAGCGAGTCACGAATACTGCTGGAACATCCTGCGATCATTTTTCTTTTACCGAACTGAAAAACAATAAAAGTTAACCAGACAAATCGAAACTAACTCAAAATATGAACGACGTCAACCCAAGATACTCCCTTGACAGATCATTGAGGCTAAGTTCTTGAAAGAGCAAAATAAACCTATATTAGGAAATGCATTCCTTTTGTATTTTACTAAACGACAAATTAGGAATTCTTATCTTTCCATATGTTGACTGTTTATCAGATCAGCTAAGTAAGGCTGCCTGCCTGTACATTCTACTTTCAATGTCACTAAAATTCTGAACACTTCTTAACAAACAATTACACATATCAAACGCATTGTTCAGTGAAATCAGTCACAAACAGCCTCACTTCAGTGTTCCCTAGCTGTAGTAAACCAGTATAACAACAGCAGAATATAGAAAGTTCTCCTTGTGATGTAACAGTACAGACAATTCAACTGCGAAGCAAAACACAGACATGCATTAGTCGGTAGGCCTCATACAATAAATCTGGGCGTCTGAAGTGCCCAGATCCGCGGAGTGAGTAGAAACTGTGGTGGGAAAATATTCAACTATTTAACAATTAGACTACAAAACCAAGCTTTCTATGGCCAAATACAACCTCGTACGCAGGGCCCCTCTTTTTCCCACCCACGATGCGCAGCCGGATGAAAAGCGTGTCACAGTGCATTGTTATTGTAAATCTACCCTCCCTACCCTAGTTCAATGTTTCATGTATCACCCATGATGAATCAACCACCTGTTATGAAGTGTTACCTGTATTGATTGTTGTCATGTGTGAAGTCCAAACACTTCGTAATCCGCAACAGTAAAATTTTTACTCCCTGTAAAGAATGTGTTCTGCTGTCCTGGAGGGGGTTTATACGTGTTGCCGAGATAACTGTAACTTGAAATATTTGCATTTGCCTCATTAGATATACAGAGGTCGTGCCCTAAGCCAAACGATGGTCCCTTGCTGCTATCATGGCAGATGGCATTCCCTTCCTTTCGTGTCATAAGTGGCATTTTAGTTGGTCCCAAGCCACGCGGGTTGACCATACTAAACAAGAACGCGTCTCTGCATGTTTTCCATCCTCCCCGATCTGTTGACGAGATGATGCCTCACATCAATATTCAGTGACTTAAGCTGTCATGTTGTTTGCACGTCAACTACAATTGTCTTGAAATGTACTGGGCGAAATAATCCTTTTGCAGCCGATTTTTGTCCTCATCTCCTCAGAATTCCCACCTCCAATTCCGGGGCCCAGTTGTTCGGAGGCTCAGCTGGATAACGCTATCCACGGGATGAATAATACTTATCCAGTGGATAAGTATTAACGAAACAAACTGCGCTCTCTGCTGGATAGTGATTTATCCGGTGGATAGTGCTATTCACCCATCGAACAACCCCGGCCAGGACTCTAGAAGGGGTAAGACGCATTTTGAGAGGAGAGGCAGCAGTTTGGATTTCTTGTGTTAGGAGGTCTGTAGGGTTTGTCTCTATGTACTCCTTCCGGTTAATTTTCTGGTTGTAATCTGTGACGCAGTATATTATCCACTAAGCCGCAAAATACAACAACTGGCAGGTTTCTGTTTTTGTACTTTGTATAGAATTGAGCTATGTATTGTAACATAAAATGTACTAGTAACGAAACTTTGTAAATAAGTCTAATGACTAAATAGTCGACTAAAGATTATTTGTAATGTGTGATCAATTGTAACTAACAAGTATTGTATTGTAAGAAGTAACGTATTGTAAGTAATGTAACGTAAGATATGCAATATAAATAATTCTTAACAAATAATTAATTTTCTTTTAAAAAAAAAGGTAAAAAAAATGTATGGAATCTAAAATTCTTTTATTTTTCTTTAATGATGTGCTGGTCGAACGCTTTACCCTGCAATTTTTTTCTCGTTTTACGGGCGACTTTGCGCATACAAGGCATCATACTAGACACGATTTTACTAAAAAAACTTTAAGAGCTTGTGAAACTTAGTAAGTGGTGAAATTTTTGGCTCTTTGGGTGTAATATTCGAGGAGAAATTGGCTTTCAAAAACGTCAAAATTTCTGTGTGGCAAAAGCGCTAATGAGCTCATACATTCTTTGTAAAATTTTGAGCTTTTAAACCCTCGTCGCACAAAAAGTATTCGATACATCGCGCTCAAATTCCTTGGGACAGTTAATCGTGCTCTGCCCTTTCAATATTCAGTATTAATCTCTTTGTAGCTCCATCACAAACTGTATCGCTTATGGTAATGAGGCAAATATTGTAAACAAAGATTCTCCTATAGAGGGCGAGTTATTTTCTCCTGTTCCCACCGCTTGTGTCCATTCGGTCGCACTCGTAATATTTTCCTGCGATTGAGTTTTATTGCCCTTGCTCTTTTGAAAATCTGTCAAGAAATTCTGTGAAAGACAGATCACTCTACTCTTGTGCCTTGTTTTATCAACTACGATGATAAAGCATGGGACGGAAGAGGCGATGAGCTATAAAGTTGGGGCGCCATTGGAACTGATTAGAGAGGACGGAGAGTCAAGAACTAGGGACTAGTAATAACCAAAGATTACGCAGTGATGAAAGGAGCTGAAGGATAAATGAAAGTTTTACTGACGACGTGTAGTATCACATAATAGTCACAAATTGATACAGCTAAAACAGTATCTGGTATGCGCCAAGGTTATCAACAAGCCAATGTAGGTAGCACTCCTTTGAACCAAGCTAAATCCGGAGTTCGCGATCGGCAATAAGATTTCCCCTTCTACTTATGACCAAACCGATCTTAGATTGCAGCCGAAAACAATCCACATTCGAGGGTGGATCGTTCAGGTTGAAACCAAAGTTGGTTTTAGATTTTCGTTCGACTTGAGCGAACTTTTTCCTTATTACATCACCTGGTCACTGAGCTCTCTCACTTGATTTGAGAAAAAGTCATTCCCAGACTCCTTGTCGTCTTGCCTCTATCTTTTTTAGATTTTTGTTCCAGCTTCCATGAACATTCAACAATGTCATGTGGATTAAATAAATGCGAAACTGGATTGGCTTCAAGGAAAGCTGCCTTGGCAATAGTACGAAAAACAACTTTATATATAGCAGTAACTTAGAAACCAGATCTTAAACATTTTGCAGAAGTAATGAAAGCCCAATGGCCTAGAAAACTACTTCTTTTTCAAAATCAGTTTAATTTTTTCCTCTCCCGGCTGTGTATCAGAATGTCAAACAAGTTTTGTTGAATTGAGCGTTCTATGTCTCTTTTTTCACATCGAACTGATTTGGTAGAGAAAGGAGCCAGATAAACCGGTTTATAGAACCTCTAAAAGGGGTGGAGGAGACTCCTTTAGCATTCCTTCCTGGAACCGCCTGTGACGGTCGGTAGCACTTCGTTATTGAAAGAAATACAATTTACACGGATTAAATCAGTCACTGAAACAGATGTATGTTTTGAAATAGCGTCTGAGCCCAAGCCTCGCCCAAGCGGATTAACCGCTGACCTGCTGCCCAACATTCTATATATATATATATATATATATATATATATATATATATATATATATATAGGCAGAATAATATGGTTTTCCAAACGGTGACTTCCAGTAGAAGGATCAAAAGATACCGTGCTTCAATGTGAATTTTACACTTATACACTTAGTAATTAAGGCGCTCGCAGATACATTGTTGTAATCTCATCACTTGCGCGTTCTTGTAAGTTGCCATTAGCTTGTTACAATACAGAATTAGACTGACTATTATACACTTAGTGATTAAGGCGCTCACAGATACATTGTTGTAATCTTATCACCCAGCGCGTTCTTGTAAGTTGACATTAGCTTGTTATGTAATCTATTATTTCAGGTGTTATAGCATTATGTAATTATATTTACATTTTTCTGATCTTATATATATACATGCAAATCTGTAAACTTACTAGATTTTTAACGTTTTATTTTTTAACTTGTAAATATTGTTCCAATCTGAAGAAGGCCGAAGGCCGAAACGTCACATTAAAAGCCGGAACAGTTAGAAGTTTGCTTCATGACGCCTCATCTTACACTTAACTATATATATATATATATATATATATATATATATATATATATATATATATATATATATATAGGCAATTGTGGAAAACGAGGACGGACAACTTCGAGCGAAAAAAAAATATCTAAGAAATCTAAAAAAAGGTTTAAAAATTTAATAAAAATAAACGTTTCGGTCAAAGACCTTCATCAGTTGCAGTGCAAGTGAATAATAAATTACAATAACCTTAAATAAGTTTACAGTATAAAAAATGACATCATATTACAAAGATGATTACATAACAGGGCGTGGTAACACATGAAAACGAAAAAATTAACCAATGATAAACAATCGGTGATTACTAAGCGAGATACTATGACAATGGGGTACAAAACTCAAAAGACACAAACCAAATAAGAATAAAGAATCGAATATAATACAAATAAGATTAATATCAAAAAAGTAACGCGATTCGTCGAGTCAGCCGAAAGTGTGAAGGGACCCGCGTGTAAAATATTCCATGTTCAAAAAAGGCGGTCCCAAAATCCCCAAACAAAGCCCTTGAAACTATGCCGCGGCAAGGCACAACAGGCGCCCTAAACAGGGCCCTTAAACAACAATAATGTAATAAATTCCCCGATGGGGGCCCCTGAGAAAACCTAGCGCTAACAAAGCTAACAAGATCCAAGGTCAGGGCACTGACACTGTTACGTAATCACCTTTGTAATATGATGTCATTTTTTATACTGTAAACTTATTTAAGGTTATTGTAATTTATTATTCACTTGCACTGCAACTGATGAAGGTCTTTGACCGAAACGTTTATTTTTATTAAATTTTTAAACCTTTTTTTAGATTTCTTAGATATTTTTTTTTCGCTCGAAGTTGTCCGTCCTCGTTTTCCACAATTGCCTACAAATTTCATTACTCGAGGTTTGGACTACGAATCCTTTTGGATCCTTCTGGCGCGTGGCATCCCTGTTGGCTCGAAGCATCTTAACTTTATATATATATATATATATATATATATATATATATATATATATATATATATATATATATCAGTTTTCACAGTACGGTTCAATTGACATTTGAGCAAGTTCGATGTGTATGCATATATGTCTGTGTCATTCGATTGATAAATATGTAATTTCCATGTATACGTATGCGGTTCGATTGACGTCTATGCTTGCGGTCAGTATTTCATGTAAGTCTACATGACCTGTCCCGCATCTCGCGAGCATGACGTCGAGGCCGACATGTGAGTAAGGAAGAGTTCCCTGGCGACGTGGTCTTCGCCGGTTCATTCTTCCACCATAATTGAATGATGGATTGAAACTGGAAGCAATTTGCTGCTGAGGAGCTTGCCTTTCAGCGTCAGGAGCGAGAAGCGGGGAGAGAGCACATTCACGGTCCCCGTTGGCGGGAAAACGTCTCGGAATCTGAAACCTGCATCGCAGCTCTTCATTCACGTTTTGAAAACCACCACCAGTATTAACGGGTGCCTCTCTGTTGCTTTGATAAATCTGTACATTTGTGGGCAGGTTTGGTTCGCCGATTTCCGAGCTAACGATCTCTCGAACAATCCGCTGAATTCGCCTCTCTTCCGCCGCCATATTGCTGTTTTCCAAAGTCGTCCACTCACATGTCGGCCTCAACGTCATGCTCGCGAGATGCGGGACAGGTCATGTAGACTTACATGAAATACTGACCGCATGAAATATATATCGAGAAAAGGCCGTGAAATATTTATATCGAAACCGTATTGAAATATGTAAAATCATTTGACTGTTATATATAAAACGAAAACAGGTCGCCGGATTTGGATATACATATCGCATTTTTGGACATATATATTGCACTTTGGATATATATAACGTAATTTGGACATAAATATGGCAACTCGGTACATAAATATCACTCTTCGACATTTTGATCCTGTTTGACAAGCATACAGGACGTTCTTGTTTATGTCTCAGTGACATGGATAACGAAAGTGAATACAATGCACCAATATTTCCGAGGCAAGTGACAAAAGATTAATTCAAATGCCGTCTAAATGGCCGGGATGCATGAGGTAATGATAGTGAAGGTTGCGTGAAGTGTTGATTGATTGGTTGACCTCACTTACCAGGCGTGCTTGTCCATGACTCCTCGGTGAAGCCTCCAAAAATGTTGTTTCCACTTTTCACGATGGTGACAGTGGGCCCTTTTTTATCACATCTGGAGTGAAACGTTGCAGCTGCAAAGCCGTCTCGAGAAGCTCGGAACAGAAGGCGCCATTTGCCCTCCTGAGAGGGCAACCAACCTTTCAATGCGCTTCGATGGTTTTCATTCGTCAGAATGTCGGACTGTTCAAATGGCTTGGTAGGATTACTTGCTTGAACTGTAGGTTCAGAAAGTCTCAACTCGTCAATTATTCCTTGAATCTGATAAAATTCAGCTTCTTCTAGGAGTTCCTTCAGGAATGTTGCCCCTTCTGGCAAAGTTAATTTTCCAGTGCGAAGATAATTGAGTATAAAGCGGAAGTGAGTTCCATCTCGGTCGATAAAGAACGCGCCGTCCTCACAGGGTTTCATCTCAAACTTCCCTGAAAACATGGCTGCCAGCATCGTGTTTGGATCTTTGGTCAACGTTTGAACGCTTGTTGTGAAGTGGTGGCCGCCGACATTGAGATTTACAGTCGAGGAAAAGTGAACATGTTCGAACTTCTTCGACATGGCGTTGAATGCTTCCTTCTCCTCGCGAAGGCTCGTCGCTTCACGCTGTAAGATTTCAAATGCTTCTTTAATGTAGTAGTCAGCATCGTCAAGTCCTTGACTGCGAGAAACTTGTTCCTTATTCGGAGCCTTTTGAGCACTCATACTCATTATTTCTAAGAGCGAAAGTTGAAGCCTTCAGCAAAGCTAGTCACGTAAATGATACGTAAAGAAAATTTATGATAATCAACATGAGAGTTGAATTTGCATATAAAAAAAAATTTATCTGGCTTCTGGACATTTATTTTGTGAATCTCAAATGAGTCACGGTGTAGTGTGCCTCTCAGAGCATATGACACAAAGTGTAGTGAGATTAGAGTAACACATCAACCTCTCGCATCTGATACTTCAAAGTCATGAAAGTACTCGAAAACAAATTCGACCAAGTTTTAAAAAGACTCTTTCGACTTCGTTTTGTGTTTGTCTGATGATGGAATGACAGAATTTTAAAGATTCGAGCGAGTTTGGCGTTTGCGTTCATGTTTGCACAAAGATTGTCAGACAAATTTCCGCAAAAGGCAGGAAGGCCTACGTACGAGATTTAGCCCTTGACGTAGTGTCTTCAGTGCACATCCCTTTAGTTCCCTACAGGAGGTAAAGGCAACTATTCATCCTTTTCATTCCTTTATTTGCTGTTATCTATTCAACTAGATCATATACTCCTTCCTTTTAAGAGAAAATAGCATTTAGAGAAAACAGCGGCTTTTTTCATCTTTTTGTTGTTAAGCATAGCTATAGTGAACAGTCTACTTTTCACATAATTCAAATCTAACAGTCATTCACGTCGTAGTAACGTTCTTCTTCTTTGTTTTAATTTGGCATGCATGACACCATTTAATCAAAGGGTCTGGAGGAAACACGCTCCATTTGGAAAATCAGTTATGTTTGAGTCTTCCTAGAGAAAATGCATCCAAAGTGTTACGCGTTCTAAAATTTTGGTAACTTTTGTACTGAAGGGTTTTTGTTCTGGTGAACCAATGGAAACAAATTCGCTGCTTGAGGGTAGGTGGGCATTTGTTACAACATATAGATTTTTCGGAGAGAACTGACACAACTTTTCCAGCAAAGCAGTCTTTACTTCGAAGAACATAACCAAGCAAGATTTACCAAAGACGCAACATGAGTCACATCATAGCCAGATAACGTTACGCTATTTTAAGATGGAGAAATAACAAATACAGTTGGACCCGGCTAATTGGAACTCGGTTATTTCGAAATCTCCCTTTTTCCTTGGACTTGCCCTTAAGTCACTGTACTATCGGCTATTTCGAAAAATTTTTTTGTATGCCCTGCGAGTTCGAAATAGCGGGCTCAACTGTATCTAAAATGTAAGAGCAACCTGCATCAAGCTGTAATCCACCTGCAGAGTTGTTTAAGTGATTTACAATATTTCAGAGCTTCTTTTGGTTTTATTCAATAAAACTATCATGTACATTTCCATTACAGTTATGAACATACGGATCATGAACCAAAACAACGTACAGGTACTAGCTAGTTTCGGTTATGAACCTGAAAAAATACATTCATGCTGGGTTTTTAAATATCTATAAACACAGAAAGCGACTAAACCCTTATAAACCACATTTCTCTCTCCTTTTGCAAAATTTGTTTTTCTTGAACACTCGATTTGGCTGATATGTTTTCTGGCACCTTACTTGCATGTTTCGCACACCCCTCCCCTCCCCCCACCCAATTCCCTTTTCCGTTACTTTTGTAAGGGTTCGTCCCTAACGGTCTATAAAGATAATGCGGGATTTTCGAAATGACAAATTGATTCATAACAGACAGCATGTCGCCAGACATGCAATGAAAGTGTAACTCATAAAGATCATTGTTGTTACGTTGTTGAGTAGAGGAAGCCGTGAGAAAATGTCAATTTATACAATACTGACTTCCTCGATCGTGCTGGTGTTGGATCACTGCAGATTGCTACAAGGAATCTGACTCGAGTTTAAGCAGAGCTCTCTACATTGAGACATTGGAAGAACAAGCAATGGCAACTCAGCCCTTCAAAACCTAGAATTGGAATCGCTATGTGAGCTTACACTTGCGGTTTCCACCTAAAGTTTAATCAAGTTACAGTCGATGTTAGGCAGAGTTAAAAATGAATTTGGAACAGAAATTAACAAGTCATTTTATTGCTAGCCTTTAACAATTGTATTTCAGTTTCGGTGAAAGGGATGAAGAGCTGTTGACTATTGAGTTGAAAAACACCGTTATCAGAGGGGTCCTGTAAACGAAACTATTGGTCAGCGGATTCACAAAACGTCTAACAGGAAGCGAAGGAGTGAAGGACTGAATTTTGTCACCCATACTTATTACTTGGAAAATATTATTTCCAACTTAACAAGGAATACTATAATACCCTTTTCAAATACAGGTTTTCTGTCTGAATATTTTATCAACTACTGCAAGTTTCCTCTCTAAGGAAGGGTGAGAGGATAATTGTGTTCTCTGTTATAATTAAAAAACTATTTTTATCTTTTTTTAACGGGTGGACAAGTCTGAAATGTTGTTGAGAGGACTCAACGTGTTGGTCTTAAATGAAGTAACAGGCGCCGTGATGTCTTCGAGATGGTTTGATACATATGAGTCCAAAGAGGACAGCGGTTTTCTCGTGGAATTCCTCAAAAGTTTGAAACAAGGAAGGATAATCTGTTTTGCCGTAAAGGTGGGTAGAGACCAGTCCATTTAAACTTGCTCTATTTTTATAATTTATCTGTTTTCATGAATAATGCAACAGAAAGGACCGTACGGCTTTGGATTCAGTATTGGCTTTCGGCCCTTGTTGAAATCACGTGCTCTATTAACTGAGATACTACACGTACTCGCATTGGTCGATAGGTGTGTCTCAAATTCTCCGAACCCCCCCTGGTGTTTATAGCCTATGTAAACATGGAAAAAGCACTCTATTGCTTAAATCGTAAAAAACCTAATATGCGTCACTGACACAGTGTATGCCACCCCTGAGTTCTAAGTAACAAACTAAGCTAGCCAAAGCTATTTTCCAAAGAAATCGTTGGGTTTTTAATATATATGAAAGGAAATGCAATTTAACTCACTGAGCGCATATTTTGCCTCACGCTTCGTTATGTTTACGATACAGGACGAGGCCACGCATTCACTCTCCAAAAACGCCCGCATGTTCATCAAAAGTTTAGGAAGCTCGTACATCAATCATATCAAATGGAGAGGAATGTGGGTCTTTGTGGCTCAACGCTTGGAGAATCACAACATTGTATATGGAGAGAGCTTTCAGCATTCACCGGAATATAACCAGTGGAGGAAACCGGTAACACTACGCACCTCAGTGAAACTGCTGGCAGAAAATGTCGTCAACTGCAACTGGAATGACTCCGACGTCAGCAGGAGAAGAAAAGAATTTTGTGATAAATATGAAGGATATGATAATGTTTGCAACTGTAAGTATCAGCCAGCGAGGCGGCACTAAGGTGTGCCTCCATCAGTTTTTAATAATATGACTTTATATCATGAGAATCTCATAATTACAGCCAACTGTCGTTATAGTGGACACCCTCTTCACCCTAATGGCAAGAGTCCGTCATAGCCGGCTGTGATGAAAATGACCCAATTTTGGGTTGTGAAGTGTCTGAATGTCTGCTGCCATTCCTTTTTAAGATTTCCAGTTCCTTTTAAGTTTTAGTACACATCTACTTTTGACACATAACCATCTAATGTAGGCCACAATAGTGCACAAAGTAGTAAACATTCCAAGACTGCAGAATAATAGGCCTTATAATCCATCTAAACGCGGTCTAAACGCGTCACGTGACCGAATATTCCCCAGCTAAACTGGGGAATATCCGAGAATATTCCCCAATTTTCAAAACTGCACGTGTTGCGAAAAATATTTGAAGGATAATAAACACAATAGCCTCCATTTGACTTTGAAAATATGCTCGAATATTTGTCCTTGGATATTATCTGTTCCTTCAGGCTCACAGTTTTCCTCGAGCTACGCTCTCGGAAAACTGTTCGCTTCTCGGAACAGATAATATTCGCGAACAAATACCCGAGCATGTTTTAGCGCCAAATTTGCAAATGGAGGGTATTGTTTATTTATGTATGATTACGTCACGCGCTCAAAATTTACTACCAAGACTCGCTTGGAGAGAGAGTTTCTCAAACCTCAGGTACCTTCGTGTTGTTTTCACGAGAGAATTCTTTTCATCTTTACTGCCTAGGTAATTTGTCCACGATAAAATTTACAATTTGCATTTTAAAAGCGAGGCTTAGTGGCGAAATTTGTTTGAATTTTCTGATGTCATCATGCATAAGGGCTATTGGGTCATTCAATACGTCTAAGTTGTCCGTGGTAACGAGCGAAGAACAAAACTATTACTTGATTTGGGATCACCTTAAGTGTCCGCAATAGACTGTTTCGGAAGCATATCTTCTGACTGTTTTCGATATATTAAAATTCAGCTTGTCATTGAGGCTTAGAGGACACCAAACAAGGAAATTGAATGGCCATGTTTATTCATTCCTGTGGTTTGTGTCCTCTAGGCCCCACTATCAAGCTGATTGTTAATATATCGAAAGTGGTTTATTCCGCAATAGCAGAAGTTGTTATCTATCTTTTTCAAAGCTATCTTCTGGTTATCTTGTCTCCTTCGAGGCCGTTTCTTAGGCCGTCACGCCACGCTTTTCTCCGTGTTGCGTGACGGCCCTAAGAAGAATAACGCGCGGCTACAGAACGTGAGCGGAGTCTGTCTGTCTCGTAGGGCATTTTCAGACTGAATATTTCGTCGATTGTCCCACTGTAGAGAGAAACCTGAAAATTAGCCATGCTGGTTCACGTTCTCCAGGACGAGTTTAGTTGTTTCACATTGTGCTTTATAGATCATAGTTTTACGCCAATGCACCTAGGTGTGCAGCGAACGTTAGTCATTCTTTGTTCACCAAAACGTGCTCGTTGCTCCCGTTGTCGTTGTCGGTGTGGTTTCCATAAGGTGCTCGGTACCAGTCAAACCGACACGGCTAGTTGATCGTAAATATAGTTTCAGCACTTTTAGGTTTTTCTCGTGTAATCAGCTTTTAAGTAGTCTAAGTACATTATCCCCGATTAACAACCTGAATAAAAGTGTGTTTTCGATAGAATGTGTCTCTAACATTCAACCGTTATATTCAGATTCTTGAACATAATACGGCCATTTTAGATCTACTGATGGCTGTTAAGTTATCGTTTAGATCATTGTCAAACATTTTACGTTATTCCATCGTAGGTGATAATCCAGTTTTTCTCGACTTCAGCCCGCCTGCTTTTCAAGATGGCAGCCGGCTCCAGCTTCCTATGGCAATCATGGCTGGAAACAGACCAAGCTACTTACTGCGCATGCTCTTCAGTTTGCGCAGGGTCGAAGGCCTGGATCCTAGTTTAGTAACTGTTTTTATTGATGGGTTTTTTGACGAGCCGTCGTCAGTTGCCAAGTTGTTTCAACTGAATGTGGAGCAGCATGCCGGCTCAGGGAAACTTAATTCGAGGATTTGCCAGGTAACGTTGAACGTGATGAGCTCATCTGCATCGGCTCTAACCGGTTAGAAAATCGCTGTTATTTTTATTAAGGCTAACGTATCCAAGGTAGATGAAGAAGTACAGTCACCGAACTGCTGAAAAATGTTCGGCTCCTTATTTGTAAATGTAAGGCTCCGTCCACACTACGCTGGAGAAATTTGAAAACGGAGGTTTCATTTGGAAAACGCATCAACTTCAACTTCAACTTCACTTTATTTTGCACTTACATCAAATGTTTCCGTCCACACTTCGCCGGAGGAATTTAAAGACGCAACAATCATCGGTCGTTTTGAATTTCTTGTTTGAGGAAAACTCTGTCAGGGAGTTCACATGATTATCGTTACGCCATCGTCTTTGAAAAGCTCCGTTTTCAAAATGATTTCGGTCCACTCGAAAACGACAAAATTCGTCCGGTTTGAAGAGCATTTTCGAAAAGCTCCGTTTTCGTGACGGATTAGTGTGGACTGTAGGCCTAACCGTAGAAAAAAAGCTGCGTTTTCAAAATTATCCGGCGTAGTGTGAGGGAACCTAAGAGTACGACGAGCATTCGCGCGTGCTGAAAAAGTGACACTTCAGCATGACGCCATATCTATGATTATCCTTGAATGTTTCCGCTAGACTCACCAAAAACACATTTGTTAGTAAGTGGTGAGTGCAGTGACCTAATGGCGAGTGTACTGGACTCTGGAACGAGCTACGTCATCTTATCCTAAATTTTTCAAGTTCTTAATTCGTTTTTAATACATGTTAATCTTCTCCATCCTTAACCATCCTTGTCCCTTTATGATTTCTTCTTATCTCTTTGGTGTTTTTCTATCTTAGAAAACCACTATGTTCTGGTTTCCTTCAATTTAAAGGTAATTTTGTACGTGGCCAAATAACTCAAAAATACCGTGACTGAGCTTCATTAAGTGCTTGTGGATTTTTATACAAATTACTTTTGCAAATTCTTTGATAATTTTTACTTTCAGCATTACAAGAAATCGCTAACAGCGTCGTTTGACCGATATCCTGAAGCAAACTACCTTGTTATTTTGGAAGAAGATCTTGATGTATCTGTAGATATTCTTAGCTACTTTAAACAACTTCTTCCAGTGTTAGAAAACGATGAAAGCCTGTACTGCAGATCAGCTTGGACTGACCAGGTATTAGCTTTAGAATCATGACAGTGATCGGTATCTGACGCCTTCTAACACTATCTATGCAACAGATTTTCAGAATTCACACGACAAGAAATGGAAGGTTTTCAGTGTGGAGAATTGCAATTTCATTTAGTTGAACCTGTGATCTAGACCCGTTAAGGCCTTCAAAAATGTAAAGGCAACTCACTATAGGATAAAAGACTGATAATCCAAGGACGTTCATAGTGACAAAACCAAGTTGGAAAAAGAGCTGGAAATATTTCGATTAAAGCTGTACCATCACTAGGCTGAAACTCACTAGTCTGACAATTTACTAGTCAGTGTTTTCCTGTGAAATTTTCTTTTTAAGCGTCATGTTCATTGTAAGAATTGCTTTGGATTTCTGGCAGTCCTTGTGTTATATGTTATGTACGATTAACTAGATCTTTTAACTAGATTTTTCCCTTCAGGTCGGGTGTTTCGGTTATCTTGCGTACATGTATATATTTTCTACGTATTATAAGAGCAGTTAATTTTGTCAGGAGGCTTCTTCAATCTTACTTCTCAAGAGGTTTCTGTGCTCCGCATTTTTAAAGGAGTCATTAATGACATTAAATGTGTTTTATTCTTCAGGGTTATGACCACCTTGTTAATGACCCGGCCATGTTGTACAGAGTTGAGACTATGCCTGGTTTAGGATGGTAAGCAGAACAACTTGCATTTCCTAAAACAGCTGATGTGTTTGAGTAACAATTAGCTGATTAGCTGCGGCAGCGTCCACACTAAGCCGGAGAAATTGGAAAACGAAGCTTTATTTCTACGGTTAGGACTTCCGTCCACACTAATCCGTCACGAAAGCGGGACTTTTCGAAAACGCTATTTCAACCGGAGAAATTTGAAAACGCCGGCTTTGCGTTTTCGTGTAGACGGGAAGCATTTTGAAAACGGAGCTTTTCGAAAACGATGACACGATGACACGATAATCACGTGATTTCGTTGCCCGAGTTTTCCGCAAGCACAAATCCAAAATGAACGGTGATTGTTGCGTTTTTCAATTCCTCCGGCGTAGTGTGGACGTAGTATGCGCTGGTTTCGAAATCCGAAGGTCCCTGGTTCAAATCCTCCACCCTACCGCTAAATGAATTTTTTTCTCCGTAGACCCAAGTTCACCTCCTCGACCACGTTTGTAAACAGCCAAATGGTCAGCCTTCTGCCAGTTGGGATTCTCTTAAGAATGCCAAAACTATTAAAATAGTTTATGTTCCATTTGCGAAATTTGTTTCATTATTCGCAGTGTCCCCAGTTAGCACAACAGTGCTAAATACATTTGACACTTAAATAAAGTGTCAAAAGTGTCAACTAATGACACATCTCATTTCATGTGTCGAATATCGTAACGATTTTAAATTCTTACAATCCGACTGTAAGTTCTATGCAAAAACAAAGCCGGGCCGGCTCAACCCATCTGACAGGAGTAGTCATTAATATATAGCCAGGGATGCAAGTATTTCATTTGTCTGCCGACGGTTGTAATTGTTAAATTCAGAGCCAATATCATCCGAATCTAGCACAGAATTGCCTCAAACAGCAGTGTCGCTATTCGCCTTGAAACAGGGTCAAAGATGTTTAGCTCACTAAAGTACACCTTTACTGTTTACAGTTGATTACAGTTTATTTATTTCTATTAAAAATCCCAAATCAGAATTTATACTAGCCACATCATTCAAAAAGCGTAGGCTAATCGAAGCGGGCGTTGTAATAATTGAATATATATTAAATAATAATAAACAAATACGTTTCTTTTAGGGTTCTAAAACGGACATTATACAAAAACGAACTTGAACAGAAATGGCCCCGACCCGATCAATCTGCGGACTGGGATATGTGGATGAGACTACCCGGCAACAGAAAGAATCGGGAATGCGTTATACCAGACATATCCCGCACGTATCACTTTGGAGCCAAAGGACTCAATGTCGGCAGCTTTATGCAGAACATTTACTTCAAACGACATGCATTGAACAACGCGACAAACGTGAAGCTGGATGTGGACAAGATGTACAAGGAAAATTACGAAAAGGAGATACTTCGTTTAATAGGGTAAGTTACCTACACACTCTGCAAGTTTAGTGAATACAGGAAGGATCATATATTTGAACTGCGGCGAAAGATATGAAGACATGGTTGATCATAGCCGTTATACACACAACTTAAGCAGTTGTGAAATTAACCCTTTGAATAACAAACTTTTGCCAAAAAATAGCGTTTTTAACCGTTTAGTCAGGTTTTTTAGCTGCCATGTCGCTAAATAAGCCTAAGTTGTGCTAAAAGGGGAGCTTTTTCGAGGATTAGGTACAAAATTGAGCAAAACTTCAATTACGGGCATGCGCGTAAGCCAAAATTTGGACTTTTTTTTTTTTTTTTTGCCATAAACCGTTCTCAATTTCGTTTGTTGGCCCTTTCCTTTCTGTTTTTTCTCTGCCCTTTTACACTGGCTACCTTTTGCATTGTATGTTCTTTCTGGCTGCAGTGAAAAGTTGGATGTTAATTACGGGCGAAGCCTAGAAATGGACCTTGATCAATCATAGGCGTTGTGGACCATTTTACCACCGTTTTTGCACCAAAACTGATAACCTTCTTTTTCGATTTCCGACGTCGAATGTCGTCGATATCTTAACCTAACCATTGTGCGAAAAGGGCTAGCCTAGCACTACTATCAGCTTATCAAGAATATCTGATGACATTTAAATTGATGACGTCACAAGTGGTACAAAGAGCACGACCATTAATTACGCATATATGCGTAGTTGGTATTCAAAGGGTTAAAAGCCTGAAAAAAAATTCAGTCTTGAACGGGATTCAAACCAATGACAACTGAACCCATGACAACTGCTTAAGTTGTGTATCTATCTGCGATGATCAATCATGTCTTCACATCATTCTCTCATCAAACAAAACTTGAAAAACATTGGCCCTGACCTTTTTTACGCTTGTGTCAATTTGTGTAAACTGTTATTTATAGTGCTTGGAAATGAGTGGGCGATATTTTCCAGACTAAAGACTGCTTTCGGCCAATGTCAAGTTTAGAACTCACGAGCCAAGTGGCCCATCAGACCGGCGCTTATTACGCGCTCCGGGTTCTGTAGCATGACGCGACTAGGAGTATTTCCATTCCCTCCTGCATGAAACGCTCTTCCATCGCAGGATTACCCCCAGCATTACATTTTCCGGTACCTACTTATACACCTGGGCGGAGAGAGGCACAGTGATAGGAAGTGTCTTGCCCAAGAACACAACACAATGTCCCCGGACAGGGCTCGAACCCGGACCGCTCGATCCGGAGTCGAACGGGCTAACCTTGACGCTACCACGCCGCTACGTTTTTGTAAACAGAATTACAAAACATACGGTGACCTAGTCAATTTAACCTTGTAGAACACTATTCTATCCCAAGCTACATCCAGCATTTTTCAGTTTGATTAAAGCAATATTCCTATACTCCTAGAGAAAGAAACTTAGTGATAAAGTAAGATTTCACGCCCAAGAACACATCAAAATTTCACCTGATAAGCCTAGATCCTGGACCATTCGCAATGACCATATACATCGAACCATTCCCCTCGCACAGATCAGTCCTAAAATGAAACTGCCTTCATTATATCTTATCTTTCAGGGAAGCCAAGCTTTTAAATCATTCCAAAAATCCATGTGCAAACCTCAAGGACTTTGTCCCAGATACCACTGGCGGAACGTATCTCTTTTATCTACGCATGGATGCCCCCAGAGACTTTACCACGTGGTCCAACGTCGCGCGGTGCTTTCGAATGTGGGATCTGGACGCCAGAGGTTTTCATAAAGGCATGTGGAGATTTTGGATCAAGAAAAATCATATTTTAGCAATTGGATGTCCTGCGTCTGTGTACTGTAAAACAAAACCACAAGATTTAAAACCGATTTATCTTCCGAACAAAGAAACCAGACCCAAGGATCCTCTTTAATGGACGATTTATTGAGGAAGTGTTGGCTTTTTGCTCTAAATTCACCTTTCACATTCGTTTTGTTGAGGAAAAAGTTAAGTTTTGGTTGAATTCACATTTCACATTTCAAACGTTGTAAATTTTAGTATCTGAATATAATGTAATGTATTTATGCATTATAGCTCAATATTTGAAAAGAACAATCTTCTACGTTTCACACATTCACAGAAACAATGTGTTTCAAACGATTCCAAAGCAGGTTTATTACGGTTGTTTTAGTTACTTAGCTTGTTTTGTTACAGCTTCTTGTCACCGAATTTCAGAGGCACAAACTAGAAATCAAGTCACCGTTCAGACTGCCAGAACGTTATTTGAATCATCTTGAGTTGTCATGAATGCCATTAAAAATTGCATTGCTTATCCCACAAACCTTTTGGTAATAAGTCTTTGTATTTGATAACAGATAATTCATTACTGCCTTCCAAGTAAACAGTGATCAACAACTTGCCAGCGAAAATGACAAACGAAAAGAGAACAAAAATCCTCCCTCAACCTTTAAGGTACAAAAGTGGTATTTACAAGAATGACAGTAAGTCGTCTACTTTTATCGGCAAATAACTGGTAAAGTTCTTTCACATTTGTTCCTCTCGTTAAATCTCCAAAGAGAAGTTCTTGCACAATTAGCTTCTAGCCCACACTCTGAATAACTGGCTTACGCATTTTCATGGACCCCTGTAGCATCCTTATCCCCAGACGTCTTCCCCGATCAAACGCTTGGTACCGGTCGTTCGCGGTTCATCCTTAATCAAAACTGGGCCGAAGAGCTAGCGCCAGCAATCGCTTGTGTTACATATGGAATCCAAACACTTCGTAATCCGTAACAGTGTTCACCCCTGCTAAGAACGTTCGCTGGCCTGGAGGAACGTCAAACGAAAATCCAAGCTTACTGTAACCTTTTTCTTTTTCTGACATAACTTGTAGGTCGCGATTTCTTCCAAACGTTGGTCCCAGGCTGCTATCACAGAAAAGGCCGCTTAAGTTACTCTTATTAATTGACATTTTAGTTTGTCTGAGGCCGTGCGAGTTAACCATGCTAAACAGGAACGACTGTGTGCAAGTTATCCACTTACTCCGACCTGTAAATGGCAATGAAAACTTCTTATTTTCACCTGAAATTGTTTGCTTAAACATTTTATAATATTTTTGTTCTCGTTGAGCCCCAAAAATGACTGTCAAAATCCTTAACCCAGAGTGGATTAAAATCTATTTTACAACTTTTTGTATTCACAAATAGCAATTATGCTGGCAATTTTAAGACGTGACAATTCCGCTGCCTGCCTGGAGGGGGGGGGGGGGGGGGGGGTGTAGCTCCTATATGAAAAGGTCGGGGATGCTCGTCGTCTCCAACCTCGTTCCCATGGATTTTTCGTTTGAAATTGGGAGGGGCGTGAAAAGACCCCAGCATCGGCTGGTCACGTGATCCGCTCTTAAATCCTCCATTGTTTTTGGTTGTTGGAATCCCCCGCAAAAATACACAAATCCATTAATTTAAGCGGCCTAGTGAGGCTGGTGTAGGCAAGTGAAGGCTAGTGAGCTATCGAGTCTGGTAAATCGAATACGTTTTCTGTGTTAAAAATCTCTTGTATGGAACTGTCGACACTCAAAAAGCTACATCCTCGAGATTCGATATGTCGGTTTAGTGGTGGTGCGTATGAAAGCCGTCACATGCTTTGAGGTTTGGTCAAAAGCGGCATCGCAAAAAACCTTCCTGTGAAAACTCATCATGCCTGTGGAATTACTATAAGCGAGGCCGATTGCCTTCCAAAGTTAGTCTGCAGGAAGTGCGAAGCATTTATCTTCAAGGTGAGCGACCTCAAACAAAAGAGTGGAAATATTCAAAGTGAACCTGAACTGGAACGAAAGTGTTCAGCGAAGCGTTGCACGGAATTGTCGACATCTTGTAAACAACCCTCAAATCGCGCGGCTACCGAGATCCACGGAAAAACCTCCGCAAAACAACTTATGTTCGGACAAAACCCAGTCCAGACTAACGAAGGCGACCATGAGGAACCCATGGGCTCAACAATGCCGAAGAGGTCGAAGAGTCAAACACGCTACCTGAAGTAGTTTGTGACCAAGAGCTCCAAGTAAACGATAACCAAATCAGTGGAGCATTGAATTCAATTTTCCCGCCTCTCCCAATTTCAAAGGGAAAAGGCCTGGGAACGAGGTTGAAGCTTCTTGTGAAGATCATAGTCTCTTGTTGTGAACGAGGATGAGTGCACGAGATGGACGAGCCGTAGGCGAGTCCATTCAACTTCTACACCTCGCGCTTTTCTGTGAACTTCTCTCAGTTGTGTTCTTAAAAAATACCGCGAGCTTATACAACTCAGGAATATTAAATAACATAGCGTTTAAACAACCAAAGGGTGCGTAGAATCAAAACCTCATTATGCATAAGAAAGAACTACACAGAAACTAACTCAGCTAACAGACTAAACGTTTTCATTTATAAGTATTTTAATTCTGCACGTGTAACTTTCATTTTAATTCGTAAAAATGAAAAAATGATTACACTGAACTAAATGGCTACTATAGATATGTTTCATCGGGTGCGGAATAATGTTGGAACATTTTGTGATCGTCATTTTTCTTTTACCGAATTGAAAAACAACAAAAGCTAACCAGAAAAAGTAAAAATACAAATTAATTCAAATCGAAACTAGCTAAATAAATTGAACAACGTCATCGCAAGATACTCCCTTGACAGATCATTGAGGCTAAGTTCTGGAAAGAACAAAATAAAACCTATTTTAGGATATGCATTCCCTTTGTATTTTACTAAACAACAAATTAGTAATTCGTGTTTTACCATAGGCTGACCGTTTATCAGATCAGCTAAAAAAGGCTGCCTGGTTACATTCTACTTGCAATAATATCACTAAAATTCTGAACACTTAACAAACAATTTTACATCTCAAACGCATGTTCAGTGGAATCAGTCTCAAACAGCCTCACTTCAGTGTTCCCTGTAGTAAACCAGTATAACAACATCAGAATATAGAAAGTTCTCCTTGTGACTAATAGTACAGTCACTTCAACTGCGAAACAAAAAAAGACAAACATTAGTCGGTAGGCTTCATATAATAAATCTGGGTGTCTGAAGTGCCCATATACGCAGACTGAGTAAATTGTATATAAGAGAAATTGTGGTGGGAAAAGATTAAATTATTTAACAATAAGACTACGAACCCAAGCTTTCTATGAACAAGTACAACCTCGTGCCCAGGGTATCTCTTCTTTCCACCCAAGCCTCGTAGGAGGTGAAAAGCATGTCACAGCGGAGAATTTTTGTAAATCTACCATCTCTACCCTAAGTTTAACGTTTCATGTATCAGCCATGGTGAATCAACTACCTGCTATGAACTGTTACCTGTATTGATTGTTGTCATGTGTGAAGTCCAAACACTTCGTAATCTGTAACAGTAAAATTGTTACTCCCTGTAAAGAATGTGTGCTGCTGTCCTGGAGGGCATTCATACGTGATGTCGAGATCACTGTAACTTGAAGTATTTGTGTTTGCATTATTAGATATATATAGGTCGTTCCCTCTCCTAAACGCTGGTCCATAGCTGCTACAACAGACGATGGCACTCTCTTCCCGTTGTGTCTTAAGTGGCATTTTAGTTGGTACCAAGCCACGCGGGTTGACCATACTAAACAGGAACGCGTCTCTGCATGTTTTCCATTCTACCAGACCTATTGACGAGATGATGCCTCATATCAATATTCAATGACTTAAGCTGTCATGTTATTTGCACTTGAACTACAATTGTCTTCAAATGTACTGGGCCAAATAATCCTTTCGCAGCCGATCTTTGTCCTCATCTCCCCAGAATTCCCACCCGCAATGCCGGGGCCCAGTTGTTCAAAGGCTTAGCTGGATAACGCTATTCACCGGATAAGTACTACTTATCCAGTGGATACCGTCGTATTTACTCGAATAAGCGCCGCCCCGAATAACCGCCGCCCTCAATTAAGCGCCGCACATGGGGTCGAAAAGTTAATAAACGCCGCAGCGCGGTGCGGCGCTTATTCGAGTATTTCCATAAGATGATAAAAATACACTGTACTCGCTGCAATGCGGTTCTAAGCCAGCACTGGGAATTTATTTTCAACAATAGTGATGTTTTTCAGTTCAAAAGTTGGTAGAGCATCGCACCGGTATCGCGGAGGTCACGGGTTCGAATCCCGTTGAAGCCCTGATTTTTTTCAGGCTTCTTCTTTCCAGTTGCTTAAATTGGAAAATTAACTGCGATCATCATTCTTCACTTTCATCTATAATCGCAGTTCAAATATGAAATATTTCATATAAACTTTACAAATTTTGACTTTCTTGCTCATTTTTCTTACAACTTGTCACGCAACAAATGTGCTCGTGTTACGCGACAAGTTGAGGGTTTTTGTATCTCGTATTTCGCCGCCTAAAATAACTTACCACGCACACCGAATGACACTTGACTGTCGAGCGTGCTTGGTTCAGAGAATGTCAGACACGAATAAGGAGGCGATTTCCCACAAGGGGAAAACATTGAAGAAATACAATCTGTCGTTCAAGAAAGAAGTCATTGCTTATGCTGAAATTAATGGCAATCGACCTGCTTCCAGGCGATTTTCAGTTGATGAAAGGTGAATAAGGGAATGGCGAGCTACCAAGAGTAATATAGAAGGTCTGCTTGGAACGGCCGCCAAAGCAAAGCAAAGATGTAGACTAGGTGGAGGTGGGAGAAACCTTTAAGCGCAAAACTTGAAGAGGTCATGCTAGAATGGATAGAAAGTAGGCGTTCTCGAGGGTTAAGAGTTTCATGTAAGCTCATAATGAAGAAAGCAGAGATAACGCATCGCGATATGACGGAAAACAACCTTGTGGACGGCGACGACTTCAAAGCTTCCAGAGGATGGCTTTGCAGATTTATGAAGCGAAATGGGTTGTCACTGAGAAGAAAAACCTCCATCGCTCAGCAAGATCCAGAAAGAATGGTAGCTAAACTTGTATCGTATGTAATCCAGGTTAGGAGGCTACAAGAGAAACACAAGCACAGATCATCTGACATAATAGCAATGGATGAAACCCCAGTTTGGTGTGACATGATTTCGGAAGCAACTGTTGACACAACGGGAAAGGAAACTATTACACTGAAATCGACCGGTCACGAAAAAGCGCGGGTATCGGTTTGTCTAGCCGCAAAGGCTGATGGAACTAGACTGAAACCTATGGTGGTTCTTAAAGGGGGAAGCGAGAAGTTGCGGCTTTGAAACAAGAATTTCAAAATCGCGCAGTTGTTGCAACTTGTGCGAACGGATCGATGGATACTGAGCTAACCCAAGTCTGGATTGACTCTGTTGTTGGAGCATTTGCATTCAATCGAAGGCTGTTAGCCTGGGATTCCTATGAATGTCACATGGAGGACAAAATCACCGAGTCATTGAAATCTAAGAAAGTTGACCGTGTAATTGTGCCTGGGGGCTGCACAAAGTACATCCAGGCACCAGATGTCAGTTGGAATAAGACTTTCAAGGCTGTGTGTACCGAAAAATACGATGAATGGCTTGGAACTGTAGGAATTCATGAGGAAACGGCTGCTGGAAACTTGAGGGCTCCACCGAGGAGGGCCATTCTACAGTGGATTCTTGATGCATGGGCCGAGCTACCAACAGAGGTCATTAAGGAGTCTTTCCGAAGCTGTGCTTTAAACCTCCCTGTTGACGGTTCATGCGACGATGTTATCAATGTTTCAAAGACGGCCAGCCATGTAGCACTGGAAAAGCTATGCTTCGCTCACAGCTAGAGATCTTGAGTGAGCCAGCCAACCCAACCCTTTTGATACTACAGATTCTGATGTAGAAGACGCGTACCCACCATCGTTGGAACTTCTAGACTCTGACCAAGAGGGGGATAGTGACATCGAAGTCGACTGAAGATACCGGGTATTTGTAGATACCAGAAGAAAACGTCCAATAACTATGTGACTACAGGACGTTTAAGTTTGTTGTGTTCGTAAAAGTGCTTGAGAGAAACTGAACTACTTTTAAATGCACAGACTAAGACAAAGTGCATCCTGTGTTAGATCTTGTGAACTTTCAGCAACAATCAGGACATTGACATCGAGTGAAGCGTTGTTGAAAACCTGCAGAAAAGTATTCACGAGGCTGTTATGAAAGCCAAAACTTAGGTTAACTTCAAGCCTGTAAGCCTTGAAAAATACTCATGAAGTAAATAAATTGTACAATCAAAATATTTTGATTTTTGGTATGAGCCCTTTAAATAAGCGCCGCACCGGAGACACGAAAAATTAAATAAGTACCGCGGCGCTTATTCGAGTAAATACGGTAAGTATAAACAAAACAAACCGCGTTATCTGCTGGATAGTGATTTATCCGGTGGATAGCGTTATTGAAGACAAACAATAGACTGCAAGACTGATACTACCTGAAAAACGTTTCGAGACACCAACATGACAAGAACCGATAAAGTAGGATCGCAACAGTGGACAGCTGTTTCGCCCTTCTTGGGGCTCGTCAGCACTGTGTAGTGAAGATATGTAACGCCAGCCCAACAGCCAACGCACATATATTGCAAAATGACCCGTTCACTATATCAAGTTCCGTACTTTGAACTCACTTGCGCCCCGAAACACGCGTTGCCACATCACGTGTTTCCGGGCGCAAGGAGACAGTGTCAAGATTGGTGCAAAAGAACAAATGTGGCTGGACAAGGCTAGCCTAAACATTTAAACATTCAACCGCATGACCAGTACCATGCTTAGCGTTATTCACCTTTCGAACAACCCCGGCCAGGATTCTAGAAGGGGTAAGACGCATTTTGGAAGGAGAGGAAGCAGTTTGGATTTCTTCTGTTAGGAGGTCTGTAGGGTTTGTCTCTATGTACTCCTTCCGGTTAATTTTCTGGTTGTAATCTGAGACGCAGTATATTATTCACTAAGCCGCAAAGTACAACAACTGGCAGGTTTCTGTTTTTGTACTGTGTATGGAATTGAGCTATATATTATAATATAAAATGTACTAGCAACGAAACTTTGTAAATAAGTCTAATGACTAAAATAGTCGACTAAAGATTATTTGTAATGTGTCAGTTGTAACTAACAAGTATTGTATTGTAAGGAGTAACGTACTGTAAGCCGGTAATGAACGTTAAGATATGAAATATGAATAATCTTTTTTAAAAAAATAATTAATTTTTTTTAAAAAAAGGTAAAAAAATATATGGAATCTGAAATTCGTTTATTTCTCTTTGACGATGTGCTAGTCGATATGGCAAGAACGTTTTACCCAGCAATTTGTTTCTCGTTTTATAGAGGGCGCGTTATTTTCTGCTGTTCCCACCGCTTGTGTCCATTCGTTCGCACTCGTCATATTTTCCTGCGATTGAGTTTTATTGCCCTTGAGCTTTAGAAGATCTGTCAAGAAATTCTGTAAAAAAACAGATTACTCTGCTTTTGTAACTTGTTTTATCAACTACGATGATAAAGCACGGGACGGAAGAGACGATAAGCTGTAAAGTTGGGCCGCCATTTGAACTGATTAGAGAGGACGGACAGTCAAAAACTAGGGACTATTAATAACCACAGATGACGCAGTGATGAAAGGAGCTGAAGGATAAATAAAAGTTTCATCAGACGTGTAGTACCACATAATAGTCACAAACTGATACAGTTAAAACAGTATCTGGTAAACGCCAAGCTTATCAACAAGCCAATTTAGGTAGCACTCCTTTGAACCAAGCTAAATCCGGACTTTGCGATCGGTTAATAAGATTTCCGGCCCCCTTCCACTTATGACCAATCTTCGACCAGTATCACGTGATCATATTGCGGGCTCAAATTTACAGCTCATCGAGGCGCGTTTTTTTGAAGTTGACCGCTGACCAAGTGCTGGTTTTCGATTGGATCGCGGGCTCATCTCAGGTTAACTTGTTCAAAATAGGGGAGGATTGTTCGGAAACCGGACGCTGACCCAGGATTAAAAGTTAACCGAATTATTACTTTTTCTTCTATACAATTTTTTTTTTCCTGCAGTAAATTGGTTTTACAGATTACAAATGGGTTTGTTTACGCAACTCTTGTCATTGAATCGACTTGCGCGCCGTCTGCTACCGATTTGAAAACGATCTTGGCAACGAGCGAGTAACTCAGATAGTAGACAAAGAAAGATATATTAAAAAACAGATTTTTTTCGAACTACTTTGTGTTGGTTACATTTATTTCGCCAGTTAAGTTCTCCAGAGTTGTTTTTGCGGTGTGAAATTTCGTGCGAAGTTTGAAGTTTTACTACAAAAACAATTTCTGTCAGTCGGTGCTTTTAAAATCACTTCGTCACTTTTCTACCGTAAATTGAATAGCAGAAAGCGAGGAAATTCGTTAAGTGTATTCCACGCAAATTCTTCTAAATACAGCAACGATCAGAGAGGTAAACTCGACTGAAATTGACTCAAATTTTACGGCGAGAGAAACACAGGATTACGCGCCATTACAGCGCCAAGGTACAAACAATTATAAAGCAAAGTCTCACAACTTCAAAACACACAATTAAATTTAATTACAGAGACTTTCCTTGCCATTTTAAAGTGAACACAGATAAACTTGCGTTGACTAATCGTCGACGGATGTGTGAAAAAGGCAAAAGATTGACGATTACCGCTAACTTTTAGGAGCGAAATTTAGACAGCGGGGAAAAAAATCCGACCCGTGGGCCGTATCGTAAAAAGCTGGAACGGTCACGTGCGTATGATTAGCCAATCAAATTCGAGGATATAGGATTCCGGCCCGTTCAGATGCTTGCGAAAAAAATAAATAGTGATTATTAAAACTCAAAACAGAAGGCCAAACAATATACAGAAAACCTCGCCGCAAAGTTACAAAACTCAGATCCAAATTCTACCTTTTCCTGGGTTATTTGGCTCTGAACAACCCAGCCCAGGAGCTACGCTTTTAGGCTGGCCTAAATCTATATATTATATTAGTTTTCACGGTACTGTTCACTTGATATCTGAGCAAGTTCGATGCGTACGTATGCAGTTCGATCAGACCTGTGTCGTTCGGTTGATTCGATTGACGTCTGTAGTTTTCGATGTCATGATATGTGTAATTTCGATGAGTGTGTATGCGGTTCGATATATATGGGTTATTGATCAAGTGTGAGGTCAAGATGGCTGGATATTGGCCAAGTTCTTTTTTTGCGTGTTTATGGACCGAGACGGAGTCGAGGTCCATAAACACGCAAAAAAAGAACGAGGCCAATATCCAGCCATCTTGGCCGAACAAGCTTGGTCAATAAAGGATTTATTATATGGCTTTCGGGGAAATTTTTCTTGCGGGACACGGCGGGTAGTCCCGAGCGGGCAAGCTAGCTCCATCTTGCCCGCTCGGGTAGCCAATCACAGCGCACGATTTGATTCATCTTGCCCGCTCACGGAGCTAGCCATATAATAAATTTCTGTACGGTTAGATTCATAAATGTGAAATTAGATGCCATGATATATTTATGCGGTTCGATTTACGTCTACTGTTCGATTGATAATTTTGTATTATGACTGTGCGGTTCGATGTGTATATGTGTGATTTCGATGTATATGTATGCGGTTCAACTGACGTCTTTACTTTTCGATGTATCTGTATGCAGTTGATAATTTGGTCCGTTTTGGGATGCCATAAACTTCAGAGATAACGAATATTCCTGTTGACACAGGACGTTCTTCGTTAAATTATCTCTCAGTGACGTGGACTGAACAAAAGTCGCTTACAACAGTCCAATATTTTTGAAGGAAGTGAGCTCATTACACCGGCGATGCCGTCTAAATGGCCGAGATGCATGAGGTAATGACAGTGAAGGTTGCGCGAAGTTTTTATTCATTGGTTGACCTCACTTACAGAACAGTCCGCTTGTCCATGACTCCTCGGTGAAGCCTCCAAAAATATTGTTTCCACTTTTCACGGTAGTGACAGTGGGTCCTTTGTTATCACATTTGGAGTGAAAGGTTGCAGCTGCAAAGCCGTCTCGAGAAGCTCGGAACAGAAGGCGCCATTTGCCCTCCTGAGAAGGCAACCAGCCTTTTAACACGCTTCGATGGTTTTCATTCGTCAGAATCTCGGACTCAAATGGCTTGGCAGGCTTGCTCACTTGAACTGTAGGTTCAGAAACCCTCAACTCGTCAATTATTCCTTGAATCTGATAAAATTCAGCTTCTTCTAGGAGTTCCTTTAGAAATGTTGCCCCTTCTGGCAAAGTTAATTTTCCAGTGCGAAGATAATTGAGTATAAACCGGAAGTGAGTTCCATCTCGGTCGATAAAGAACGCGCCATCTTCACAAGGTTTCATCTCAAACTTCCCTGAAAACATGGTTGCCAGCATCGTGTTTGGATCTTTGGTCAACGTTTGAATGCTGGTCTTGAAGCAGTGGCCTCCGACATTGAGATTTACAGTCGAGGAAAAGTGAACATGTTCCAGCTTCTTCGACATGGTGTCGATCGATTCTTGCTCCTGGCGAAGTCCTGTCGCTTCACGCTGTAAGATTTCAAATGCCTCTTTAATGTGATAGTCAGCATCATCAAGTCCTTGATTGCGAGAAACTTGCTCATTATTCGGAAGCCTTTGAGCACTCATACTCAGTATTTCTACCTAAAGCGAAAGTTGAAGTCTTAAGCAAAGCTAGTCACGTGAATGATACGAAAAGAAAATTTATGATAATCATCATGAGAGTTGAATTTGCATTTACAAAACAACAATCTGGCTTCTTGACCTTTACTTTGAAAATCTCAAATGTGGTGTGTTTCTCGAAGCGGATAACGTGACGTTCAAGTCTCGAGAAAAGCGAATAGTAAATTGATGCTAGGACACGTTACCCTGGTTACGTATTTATTCATGAAAGCGTCACGCGCGCGTCGTGTGAGAGGGCGGAAAGAACCCTGGTGAGTCTGGACTGAGGCTTTTCAGTGCACATTATGCTACCATTTTTTCGAGCATTTTAGTGAGGCAAAAGCATTAAAGCATTGTTCGAGCATTTTAGTGGCATTTTCCCGGAAAATTATTATTTTTCCACAGAAAATAGAAATAAAAATTATTTTTACCAGAAAATTAAATGAAGACTTAACTCGAAATTGAGTCGAGGAGAGGTCAGCGATAGTCAAATCAAATTAAAGGCGAATTATCTTTTGGTGTCTTAAAACTATTACCGTAAACTTCCGAAAGTAACGACCCCCCGAAAGTAAGTGAAAGCCTAACACGGTGCGGTATTAAAGAGAGGAGCCGTTGGAAATATGAACGCATTATAAGGCATTGTATGGGAAACGAAATACAGTCGATTTAGAACGGTAAGATAAATAACACATACTCATTTCTTGTGTGTCCGTTGTCATTTTTGCTGATCTCTGCCACTTTGGGCTTTCTTTGCCATCACTGTTATTCCCTTCATAAGACTTCGTCTACTTTTCGCATATTTTTAATTTAGTAGCCGATTCCTCGTCGTTGTGATTTTTTGTCTATTTAAAATTACATAGCAATCGTGAGGGAAACCGTCTTATTAAGGTGTCAGGGGGAGCACGCTACATTCAGAAAATATATGTTTGACTATGAGTCTGCATTTAAGTGGGTGGGACAGAGGGACGGCAGCCCGGGAAAATAGGGGCGGGAGGCGGGAGAGGGAAGGGTGGGAAGCGGGAATTCTAAGAGGGCGGGAATCGGGAAAGAAATACAAAGTGGTAAGTTTGTCACTCATTAAGCGTTTGGACGCTTTCAAAAACAAGCTAGAACTCAAAATTTTATTTGACTTGCATTTAGCGTCTTTTCAGACTTCTGGGCCGACGAACAATTCGCCCTTAGGCTAATTAACAAAACTGAGGCTTAATTCCTTTAAATTTTGAAACCCTTTGACGGTAGTTAGGTCGTAGGTTATGAAATGTTGTCACTTAAGCTGTCAAAAGACGTGAGTAATGTAAGAGGAGCGAGGCTAAATACAAAGTAAAAAAAGGAAAAGGAAACGCCCAAGGACTGCGAGGCTAAATGAATGGATTTGTTTTGAATCTCAAGGGCGGGAGTCGGGAGATAAAGGTACGGGAAGCGGAAGTATAAGGGTATACGCAAACGGGAGGTTCTAACCCCCTGTACTTTAGCCTCTTCTTATTCTTACCTCGAGAACTCTGCGCTAAGTTTTTCAAAGAACAAACTATTTTGTGAAGAATCTGAACAATTTTTTAATAGTACTTTCGTGCCCCGACGATATTACCGGGCGCGGGGGACCTAGTTCTAGCACTAAATAAAAAGTTTATAGATGGAAAAAATACATAACATTACATGAAATGCCAATCTTTGCAGTTTAATTTTGTAAAGGTCATTTGAAATCCCTTTTCATGAATTTTCAATTTGGTCTCCAGAGAGAAAGGTGACCCGACTTGAATGCCTCTCCTTTGGGCTTGCTAAGTCAGAACAGTTGGGTCTGTGGGTCTGTGACGTGATCCCGCCTGCTGAATCCTGATTGGTGTGCTAAAATTTCAGAAGCACCGGCCGTGTGCAAAGAATAGCCTGCGTAGCTGGTGGATTTTACGTGTGAGTCAGCTTTATGTTGGCGGTAGAGACGCTAACGAGAGTGGCGAGGAGCCAGGAGGGAATGTTCGCAGGCTACATTTGTGACAATTGTATAATTTTGCCAAATTCAGAAGGGAGCAAGAATTCAGTACCTTCTTAAAGGCAACTTGAAATTAAAAAGAAATCCCGACTGAGCAATGCCGCAAACGAAAATTGTACCGTGCTATATTTATTCAGGTTCTTTTGTCTTTTTATTCAGGTGCTTTTGTCCTAGTTAACTTTTTCTTAGCTTTCTCGATATTTCTCTTCTTAGTTCTTTAGACCTACCATTATATTCAGCACTTTCACTTTAAACTGAGCTGGCTGATGACAATTTCCAGCTGGTTTATAGACCCTATTCATAAATGGCTGGCAATTAAAAATTCTTTCGTAAGCATTAAAATTAGCCCAACTTACTTCGTTTTTGAGTTGATAATTCAAAAGAATTTTTGCTTTCAGACGACGTTAGTTGGGCCAATTTAAATACATACAAAAAAATTTTAAATTGGCAGTCATTTATGAACAGGGTCAATTCAGCACTTGACAGTGAGTATTGTGCTTTGATAATAACTTTATCAATGGATGCTACATTAACGTCTAAGACCGAAGCCATAGTCAATAGAGGGAAATGGTTAAGAAGTACGGTAAACATCACAAAAAAAAACAAACAAACAGGCTAAGATTTATGTTGGACGGGTCCTTGACCCTGCACATCTTTTGTTTTATGCTCATAGACTATGCATGAATTTCTTGATCGCAATGCTTCTTTTGGCTAGTTGTATGAGCACACATGACCACGTTTTGGGGAGAGTAATGGTCTATTTAAAAAAAAAACGGGATGATCACAAAGTCTGTCCAATCACTGGTGCTAGAGGTTCATGATTATTTACTTTATCAAATTCATTCATTCTTGATCTTATGATTGTGCCCTCTGGGTTGTGTGAATAACTGCCTCAAGGGTTTTTGGAACTCAGTAGTCAAATACCTATATCAGGATACAAGATTTTAGAGAGGGGGTTCGAGATATGGACCGCCGAAGGCGGTTTCCTGTAGGGAGTCCGGAGTCAATCCCCCTGAAAATGTTTAAGATTGATGTCCTCGGAAATGGAATTTCCGGCATTACGAGGCTAAGTCGGCGTGTTATGATGTCTCATTTTTTTAAACATTTAGAACCCCCCCCCCCCCCCATAGATCCGCCACAGAGGTTTTGAGCAGGGTCACCCCCTATAACAGCCAACAAAAACACACAACAAAGAACTTTGCCAGGTTTCATAACAATTTCCCCGGCTTAAAGATGATTTCCAGTCCGTACTGGGCAGCCTCAGAACTCTAATGTTAGTGGGTCTCACTCGGTGGAATGCGAATCGATGTTATCCGTTCGTTACGAACCACCTACCTTATCTTCGAAGCATTTTAAATTCTTTTTCCAACAATTTCTGTGATTTTTACAGCTAGAAGCAGTTTCATCAAGTGATGTCAGACTCCATAATGGCGGTCGACATGAAACTTTGAATTTTCTTCATGTAAGTAGTTGCGAAATGTTACATTTTGTGACGTCTTACATCAGTCAAAACAAAAAACTAAGGCAAACCCTCGAAAGTGCGTAGTACGGACTGGAAATCATCTTCAACTATGCCGAAACCAAAGTGATTACTCTGGCCAATCACAAAGGACATAGGGGAAGCAGAGAACCATTCAAACTCGAAACAACATGTTGCCGGTGAGTTAGAATAGCGCGGGAAAACGTGCACGATTGGTTTTGGTGTTACTTGTGATTGGTTGAGAAAGTGGCGGGAGATTTTTAAGCCAATCGCAAAGTAAATTAAGTAACGCAAAACCTAAACAAACGAGAACTAGTATCGAAACTCAAGTAAAAAGCGCTCTAACAAATACACAAAAAGTTTGTCTAAATCATTGGTGAGCAAGTTTTGTCATTTTACCAGAGCAACAGCAAAACCTGTTTAAACAAGTATTTGTAAACATGAAAATAAAAGTTCGCTGTCATGTATTTTGTGATTGAATTGTGTTGAGTAACCATCACCAGCCATTTAAATGGAAACTTACATTGGAAATAAGTGATCGCTGATTTTGCTAATTTGGCGATTTTTCTTACACCAGGCAACAAGTCAGTTAAGGTGAAACTGTAATGAAAGCACAAATCAACACGTGGTTAAACGTACCCTTAAACTAAAGTAATTAAAAAGGTTGCTTTTTCTGATCATTGAGACAATAGCTGTGATTGCAGCTGAATCTGCGGTCAAATATTCTTGCTTCAAAAGGCATTCAAATGAGGCGAAAGTGTTAATACATACCCTTTACTAACCGAGTTCGAGGTCCGCACTGTAAGTTCGGGACCGGGTTTTTTTCCAGTTTGATTTGTGCCCATTAGCGAAGAAAGCGGTCTGTGAATCTAAGGGGAAACCGAGGATCCGTAACTTGCATTACGGACGAGAAGACGGAATTATTATATTAAAGAACATAGAGCAACGAAAAGGGTATATACAGGGATAGTAAGATATAAATATTTATTATCTCTACCGTGTGTCTGAAGGATTCCAAGTCAGTCGGCTTCAAATGACTGATGTGAGTCAAAAGCAAAAGGAGTTGGGAAGTCGCTAACACATTTACCTACTCTTACATGTTTTACATTCTGTAAGAATGTAAATGTTTGTACATTTATTTGACGTTAAAACTTGGCCTTCAATTACGAGACGTTTTGGCGACAAAAACAACTTCAAATTTTGGTGGGCCGCAGTGGCGCATCCAGACTTTGAGCTAACGGAGGCGGGATGGGGGGGGGGGGGAGGGGGGTTGGGGGGGGTTGGGGGGGAGGATTTCTTTTTTGTTTGCCCTGCCGGCCTTTCTTCCTTCTGCGATTTCTTTTTCTGACCCAAAATAAGGGGGCCCTTCCCTAGATCCGCCACTGGGCCGTACAGTAGAATACGCGCCGCTAAATTGACCAATCAGAACGCGTGTAGTATCTAACAGACGTAATAGAAAACAGAATTGACTCTTTTTCTTCGCTGGCATGTCAAATCGGTGAGAACTGTAATAGAAACACCTATCTTCTAGAAGATTAGAATATGTAAGTGATATGTTAATTTTCTCTTAGATGAACATTTCATCAAATTATCCAGTTATTAAACTACGCAAATTTTGAATTCTTCGTTTACTGACCGTTTTCGCTCTCCGCCCTTGGTAGACATACTTGTTTCAATCTAAATTACGTTTCAAGGCATATATTCAGGTTACATTATCATAAAACATTGTATGTTACAATGCAACAACTCTAAAAGGCACTGGGTATTTTCACTACGGCCCTACTTCGGCAAACCGTTGAATACACTGCGGATATTTCAGGAAAATCGTGTCACAAACGTGTGGTTTTACTGCAAACGAAAGAAGAAGAAACATCAGATGGTAAACAAATAAAGCCTAGATAATTTCACAAGCCGAAGAATGTGAATGAACACGAGAACTAATTAAGCAATCAAGAGGCGAATCAGACTTGCTCAATCCCTCGGCCAGTCGAAGTAAAATTGTGCCCAATCAGTTTAGGTGTTAAATAGCCTCTCAAAGTTTTAATTTTGCAAGATCTGACACAACGGTGTGGGACGACAATGAAGAAAAAGCTAAGAACCTCTATACCCCCGCAAAGTACAGCCATCATTCATGTATATCCCGTCACCAATGCATCACCTATTTTCACTCATGTCCAATACACCCGGTCCGTAACGGGTCGCAAAAGGGGTGTTGGTTCGCCGGGTCGTTACGACCCGTCACGAATCGTCACCGACTTTCTCGACCGTCACAGCGGAAGTCATGTCGCTAAAAGGGTTAGCGGAAATAAACAGGCGAATGAAGTGTGCGAATATTCCTCGTTCTAAAAAAACAGCGGCCACAGACATTCGCACAAGTGTAAAGAACGACGCAGGTTAATGATGAGCCTCTCGCGAACTGACAACCAGTCACGAATCGTCACCATCCGTCCTGGTCGTGACCATCCGCCGGCATGTCGCGAACTGCACAAACGGTGACGGGTCGTCGCGATCCGTCCCGATCGGGACGATCCCCCGACATTTTCACCTCCCTCCATAATACCGCCATAATATTATCGAAGTCTCTCGCGAACGGACAAATCGTCACGAATCGTCACTATCCATCACGGGTCGTCGCGAACCGTCCCGATCGGGACGATCCGCCGACGAATTCATCCCCCTTCATAGTACAAACACGATTTTTTTCTAAGTCCCTCGCGACCTGGCAAACGATCAAGGGTTGTTACCATCCGTCCCGAACGTGACGATCGGCGGACATGTCGCAAACTGACAAACTGTGACGGGCCGTCACGAGCCGTCACGGATCGTCACCAGTTTGGCGACCCGTTTCGGATCGGGTGTATTAAACAACCCTCACCTATTTAAACTAACATTTTACCTGAGTGATCCACTGTAATGTTTGATGTCAGTTGTGGAGACCAAACACTTCATAATCTGTCACAGAAAAGTTTTCAGCACCCGTGAAGAACGTGCTTTCCTGTCCCGAAGGACACTCATACGAGTAGCCAAGGCCACTGTAGCTTGAGGTACCTGCGTTTGCATTCCCTGATATATGTAGGTCATGCCCTCCGCCAAACGAGGGTCCATAGCTGCTGACACAGTGGATGGCATTTTGTTTATTCTTGGTGAGAGGCAGTTTAGTTGGTCCCAGTCCATTCGGGTTGACCACGCTAAACAAAAATGCTTGCGAGGATGTTAGCCATGAATCAGATCCTGATGATGCAAATATCTTTGTCTTAATATTTAGGCTCTGGTTAAATAAACAGTCTTCTTTTTCGTCAGTTAAATAAATTATTGACATTGCCAGTCTGTTGCAAACAATATAACTTTTGCATATCAGGTGACTTTGTAGCTTCTTAGTCAGGAATGATGGTTTTTATTCTGTAACAATTTCAAATACGACCTATGAATATCGCATGTCTCGCTGGCTCCCAGTTTATCACCACCTGATTCTAGGCACCAGTTTGTATTAGGCTCCTTGAAACGGGGACGGGCGGAGAGAGTTCCTTCTTCCCCTCTCCTCCTCTCCTCTCCTGATGCTCAAGTTGACTTACCACTTGCCCATTACACTTCGGTGAAGCCTCCGAAATCATTGTTTCCTGTTTTCACAATGGCGACTATCTGAATTGGATGAATTACAAGGGACACTGTTTATTGATTAAAACTTTGAAATCTGTAAACTTACCTGGGCTTGTCCATGACTGTTCATTGAAGCCTCCAAAAATGTAGTTTCCACTATTCACAACGGTGACAGTGGGCCCTCTATTATCACATTTGGAGTGGAAGGTTGCAGCAGCGAAGCCATCTCGAGAAGCTCGGAACAGAAGGTGCCATTTGCCCTCCTGAGAAGACAACCACACTTTTAACACCCTTCGATGCTCTTCATTCGTCAGAATCACCGAGTCCTCGAAATTCTTCGGCTTCAGCTCATCCAGTATCCCTTGAATCTGATAGAATTTAGCTTCTGCTTCAAGCTCCTTGTGACATGTTGCACCTTCTGGTAATATCAACTCGCCGTTACGAAGATAATTGAGTATAAACCGGAAGTGAGTTCCGTCTCGGTCGATAAAGAACGTTCCGTCCTCTGAAGGCTTCATCTCAAACTTCCCTGAAAACATGGCCGCCAGCATCGAGTTTGGATCTTTGGTTAGTGTTTGAAGACTTGTAGTGAAGTGGTGGCCGCCGACATTGAGCTTAACAGTCGAGGAAAAGTGAACATGTTCCAGCTTCTTCGACATGGAGTTGATTGCTTCTTGCTCCTGGCGAAGTCTCTTTGCTTCTCGCATGAAGATCTCGCATGCTTCTTTGAAGTGACTTTCTGCGTCTTCCAAGCCTTGGTCTTCACATCTAACATTTTGAACACTCATAGTTTCTTCTAACGAACAAACGACACACTGAAATCTCCAAAATGAAGAATAGGTTACCGACTTAGCTGAAGTAAACTAAGTCACGTGAGTCGTGACGTGATCAGAAAGTGAAAGTGGAGTAGTCATTTAGAGCCAAGGGCTGCGGAAATTTCAGTTGAAACGTAAATGGAGCAGTAATGTTATGCCATATCCCATCGAAAGTGTAGACTACCTCCACTAGTACTCCTCTTTTTCGACTTTTTCCGTTCGTAAAAGAAAAAAGTCCGGCATTTCGTTACTATTTGCTAAATTCCCCGGTTTCCGGTCTCTTATCAACAGAAAACAATATGAGTGAGGGGGGGGGGGGGGGGGGCGTGACACGCAATTCAATTTGCAAAACTCTTTGCCAGCATGAAAACGAGGCTTACATATTAAAATGTTGTAAAATAATCGGTTAATATTTGTTTAAGAACATTAGAAATAATCATTTGGGTACTCTATTTATTTCACGAAGATTTAATAGTAATTATGATGTAATCACGTGACAATCACCTCCCGAGATTTTTGTTTTCTCGCACATACTGAATACATAACAAGAATGTCATTACAGAATGGAGTAAACTAAGAAAAGCACACACATCCCGTGTTTATATATATATCGTAAACTGCAAGTCGCACTACGAAAATATTTACGACAAGCTCGAAAAAATCAAATCACGGAGATGTGTCGGGGGGAGGAGGGCGTCTGAGGTTACCAGCTATCAGGAAAACGTTGAAAACTGGCTGGCAACACGGAATTTGAAACACATTCTATTAAGATCAGGTTAATGTTAATTATTGCTGCATTCTCCTGAACACTGACATAACCCTGTACAAGGGAGATTAGCTTTGATACATTTGCATCTGCCAGCACATTCTTGTTTGCAACCACATTTAAGGAGTTCTAGACAGGCTTTGGCCGCCTTCAGGAAGGGTCATCCAGACAGGTTTCCACGTGCCATCCATGTCACACCAACCCCATCCCTCGGGTGAAGGAACCATCTGAACGGCCTGCAGGCTTGTGTACCAGATGCTACTTTGGTAAACTGCTCTTAAAGCGTGCTGTAATAGCGCGTCCTACATAAGCAAAATTAGAATTCACTGTTTGCTACTTTTGTCCCTGTCGTTACACATTTATTACTACAGAAACACGGCATGAAATAAATAAGAACAGTAGAATAAGTCGAAAGCCTGAATTTCACTCCTTACAAAATGTTGCGAACTCAATTTACCTGTGTGGGAGGGATGTTCTCTAGGGTCCTGTTCCTTTTGGTGAAAATTTCTTTGCGGGCTTCATTTACATTGATCACATTGCTGGCCTTAGATAAATCGCTCTAGAAGTTTGAAGATGAAATCATCCTTGTCCAGCTGGTAATAAGGGTGATCTTGCAGGAACTTAAATGCCCCTGTCACGTCAGGGAATGACTTCCATGCGTCCCAGGCGGACTTCTTATCCTTGCCAAAGAAACAAGAGGTCGGGGTCGCATCCAGTGAATGAATGAAACATAGGGAGTGCCCGAGATGTTTAAGGGCCAAGAAATGCGCAGGTGGCATTCACGCTGATGTGTTGGACATATTTCCCCATGCCCAAACCAATCCAGATGGTTGCAGACGGGTACAAAGCGATCAAGGCATGAAAAATCCCTATCATTTTCACAAGAACATCCGTATCCACTGTGCGGACAAAAACCTGACTATATCCTTTGTTCAGCGCGTGTTGAACATGTACAGCAATTCTTGTGTCGGCTTCCTCGTGGTCACATCTCTGTATATCGGTAGAACTTCTGCTTGAGACTACAGATTCGTCTGAGGTGATGTTTACTTCCTTGTTCTCGGGAAACTGGAAGTTTGAAACTCTGCTTGTCAGGAAGGCAAAGAGTTCTTTCTTGTTGGTACTTTTCTTCTCTGACACTTACCTCTCTTCTCTCTTGTTGAATCCTTGATACTGTTCGCCTTGTACGTATCCCAAACAATGTCCACTCGTTTACTTGAATGGAGATGATTCAGAATGAATGGGATAAAGACGTTTCCAGCATAGCTATCAAAGGTGGAAACAGTTGTGGATGGAAGGACGTGAACAACAGCTGCTCCATCAAAGATCTTACAATCGTAGAGTGGAGATGGATCCGGCTGCTTTGTACTGGCAGGCTTAACACATGTCAAGAGGTCTGACTTCTTCCCGAATCTTAGCTTTCCAAACTCGGAGAGAGATGGTGGGTAGGGCTGGTTTTCGTGCATAAAAAATTCGTCTAGGTCTCCGCTTCGATGCTGGGTGGCAATGTACAAACGGCTGAAAAGGTTGCAATCGCTTTTCAGTGCACTTACTTGCTGCTTTGACTTTGTTTTTGGCTTGGGCTTTTGTCGTTTAAACAGCGGCAGAAAATTTTTCTTGATGGTATCATGAATCGATACAGTTCTATCTTCGATCACTGTCTTTACAAAATTCTTGTACTGATTCTGGCCCACACTCTCGATAGACTTCAATGCATTTACAACCTCTTCTGATGCGTAATCTCCAGTTGCAATGTTCACAAGCTCTTCCACGTCTCCTTGAAACGGATTTCCTTATGTTTTCATCGCGTCTGTCAGTTTTAGCACCTGCGTCTGGTATGTCTTCTGTGTAGAAATGTCACTTTCATGGTGTTTTAACGACTTTTCAGCATTGGGGTCATTTTCTGTGAGGTACGGAGCTTGAAACTCTACCAGCAAGCGAGCAAACCCCGGACCAGAGACCATCCATCTTTGAAATGCTGTTGGGCTTTCGGTTAAGCCCACTGCACCACCAGAACCTTTTACGATGGCGTTGTTCTGTTCGTGAGCTTGATCAATTGGTATCATAGAAAATGGCTTCTTTGTCTTAGCTACAACCCAGTATTTCTGTACGTCTTCTTTGACTGCTGGTGACAAGGATGTCATGTCCCTGATGTGCACTGGAAGCCATCGTGCATAATTAGTATGATCCAAGGAGTGAAACCATGGAACGAGGGCTTCAAGTGTTTCAACATAGAGTAGAAAATTTCCTTCACGAAGGGATCTAATGAAAATGAGTATGAGGACTTCCAACCTGAGAATCATGTCCCAAAAATGGAAAGTGGGGCTCTTTTCACTTGTGGAGGACTTCCACTGCTCAAAAGATTCTTCATCATACACAGGGCCGGGACTCTGGAGAAATTCCTCCCTTCGGAGCTTGTGGAGAGCTAAAATAGTTACTTGGTGAGCATGCCTTGTTCTTGTTAAATGGGTCACTTTCAAGAATGACTCTGCTGTACCAGAAGATGCGATCCCAGCTTCTGCCAATGATGCTGTCCATCCTGAATCTTCCAGGAGGTCACCGCATACACTCCATAGAGCCATTTCGATGTGCAGTCCGCCAAACATCACTACATGCCTGCTCTCTCCATGGACCAAGGGCCAGTTCCATTGAACAAATTTTGCAATTGCAAACAAAGGCTGGTCAAATGTAGTGATAGGAATTTGCCCCGGATTTAGGTACGCCGTTGCCTTTCGCTGCATCTCCATTCCATGTTTGACCATTGCCAATGAAGAAGCTTTTTCGTAAAACAGGGGCAGCAGTCCAGAAATTACTGGCAACATAGGCGGTGGCCTGTTCATGGATCCGTGGTAGCCTGACCAAGTAATGACGTCATTACTTCGAACTTCCTTGTCTACAGTAGCAAGTGCATGCTGAACCCAACAATCTTCCTGTGCCATTGCTTCCTGTAAGTTTCCGGAAAAAGCGTCTGTATACGCTGTTTTTGATACAGCAAGTTCCGTTGTTTTAACGCCAATTGCAGGAACGGTTGTAAAGCTCTCTGGAAGCTGTATATTCCTTTCCGATCCTTGAGGAAGTGTTATTGGAGGCTTCGACTGAGCGCCAGCTACCGAGCTGCTTGGGAACTGAAAGAGACTTATCCCTGTGCCGTGAAAGGATCCCTGTGCTGTAGTTGAAGGAGGATTGTAATCTATATTGTCAAGGGCTCTAATAGTAAAAAGGCCACAGTTCAAGTTTAGGGGACAAACCACTCCATCTTGTTGAAAGCGACTGCATACAGCAGTGCCAAAACCATTCATCAAATCATCCACTCTGTCGTATGAGACGCTTATCCTCAGTGGATAGAGCTGGTTTATGATCTTCTTGCTTCTGGTATATGCGTGTATACTCAGGCCAACGTAAAGTGGCAATGGGGGTTCCCTTTCCAGTGAATGTCGGTTGCTGGAAGTTGAAGAGGATTTCTTCTTGGAGTTGAAAACAATTAGTTGTGATATTGTCAGTGTTGCTTGTGACTCTGTTGCGCTTCCTTGTGCTACATTGGACCCATTCAACAGCATTGATATTAACACCTTTAGAGAAGAGGGAACTGATGCATTTTGGCAATTACTGGGGAAACTCCCATCAAAGTGGAATCCAGGTTCGTTAAACATTTCGCATCTCACAATCCTTGCTGCTTTCACCAACTGAATTAGAGCGTCGGATTCATAGTCATGTTTCCATAACTCTTCCCTAAGCAAGGCCGCCATTCCTTTATTGAAAACTAGGAGAACATTCTTCCCGTCACTTTGTTCCTGACGTTTGCCAGGGATTTGACTTAGGATGCGTGATTTTAGACGGGCCTTGTTAAGTTCTTTCTCAATGCCAAAATCTTGTAGACGGTTCACGTACAATTGATGTAGTTCTGTCAGGGTCAATATGTACTTTCCATCGTCTACACAGCTCTCCATGGATGAAATTAACTCTACGAAAGCCCTAGCCTCATTCTTCTTATCTTCCTCACCTGACTGGCAATCTTGACTTTGACGAAGAAATGCCCTGTGACGATTAGTTAGATTTGTCATACACGTTTTGTGGTATTTTGCCTCGATTGCGATCATATCTCCACCTGATATGTGCTCTAACAAAGCTTAATCTTGGAGGTCGGTGGCCATTTTTCGCACTTTTTCATCAACTTCTAGTGTCATAACCTCGTGAAGGTCGCCAGTTTCCCCACAAAATAAACAAACCGCCTTGCTCAAAAACTGCCTCTTGACTCTGGTCGAGGTTTCGTCTTGATAAACATCACTTTGTTTGCTTTACAGTGCAATAAAAATGTGTGGCCAAAAATGTTTTATCGCAGTTCTCAGTTGAAACGACGCTCTTTTACCTGCTACAGAAAATAAACCGAAAAGGTTTGTTGCTGTTTAGTAAATGCATTTCCAATACTTGACTGCTGGGAACTTAAAGCTAGTGAAGTTTCATCGTCGCTTGATAGTCAGGTTCTGAACTTCGTTTAAAATACCCTTCGGAAATTATTCGTTTTTGCCGTAATAAACAGTTAAGGTGGCCGAACACAGTTTTCAAGCGCCTCTGCCTAATTCACCATTACTTTAAAGCTATTTATGCTTTGGCGCCCGTTTTTTGCAAGAGTCAAGGTTAACTACAGAAGGGTTTATTCTCACATTTTGGCTAAGGTGAGTGCTGTTGCCATGGAAACGGGGCTGGTTAAAAACAAGGCTTAAAAAATGGTTTTTGTTTATTTTTAAGAAATTCAGTCGTTAGATTTTTTTCATCATTTGCCCACTATGAATTGACATTAAATCCCTTCTGTCAACACTGTTCTAATAAAATTTTGACATAGACGACTTTCGTAATTCGCCGTAAATCGTTTTCACTGCATGTTCTGTATTATTAAAAGTTCCCTATGTCAAAATTCAGATTTTTTGCGATAGATCATTCAAGTGGTTTCTGAATTATTTTTTTGCCAAATTTCTTGAAATTCTATCGACTGGATCGTTAGAAATCGGCAAGTTTCTGCAAAAGCAATCGGTCTCAATTTTTCGAGCAACTGCGCATGCGCTGCATTTAACTGGGTTCTTTCGGTAACAAAGAAAAAGCTGAGAATTGCTGGGTTCTTTGCGTCGTTACCTTTTCTAACATAGCTTTGTAATAAAAGACTAAAAGCATCAATACACTGCGTTCAGTAATGGAGAAAAATAGCGCATATAGTGCGGGTGTTGAGTAAGTAAAATGATCGCTCTATTGAAGGTATGTTTGTTTTTCAATCCTGGTGCGCGCGCGCTGAATTGCATCAGCAAAAGCGCGCGCGAAAACTGTGTTCGGCCACCTTAACAGTAGCCCAAAGAATCTGAATTCAATTAAGGTTACCGTATACCTTCAGGGGTGTCTCGCGTCCAAGCGATGTAGCGCGTCCGGTTTAAGCCGTAGATACCTAAACCCCTATATCAAATTAAAGCTTATAGAGCTGGCTATCAAACCATACCAAAAGTTTTGAAATAAAATGTTCTGCCGATTTTTTTCACGGTTACTAAATGCGAGCGTCACCTTTTGGAAGCTACAAGTCAAAGCGAATTTTGTTTTTCGCCAATTTATTTTTTTCCTCGGTTTCAGGACAAAAAGCGCTAAAAAAGCGTGCCTGCGTTTTGCCATATTCAATTGCAGTAAAAAGTTGCAGAACATTTTCGAAATAGGATTTAAAAAATGTGAAGTGATTGTACAAAAATTGCTCTCGGAGAAAAAATATTTCGAAATAAACAATGCGCAGACATGTTTTTGCTTTTTATATGTTAATCTAGCTACGGTCCAAATTTGAGGGCAATCAAACAAATTCCCTTTGAGTTGTAACCCTTTAAAGTGTCTGCTTCAAGCGAAAAAATTTATTCGAGAAAACAGCGCTAAGAAAAATCTCTTGCTTCGCAAACAAACTCCGCCCACAAACGCATTCAACTGAGTTCTCAGATCACTGAGCCAATCAGCGCTTGGAAAATTTACTACCATTAACTCGCGGTGAAATTTACTCGTGAATCTCCAAAAAACCCTAGTGTTTCGCATTGCGCCCAAGGCGGAGAGCTTGCTCGGGTTTTCTTGAAGCTGGTCTGGCAAAATGGGGAAGACGAAAAAGGATACGAACGCTAGAGTGGCTGGGCGGCGAGAACAAACTAAACAAAAGAAAGCACGGCGGAGCAAATGTGCATCGATAATATTCCAATGGATCTCAATGAGTTGGACGATTCATCGGTATCGGACTCAACAAAGGAGTCACTGTAAACGTCGTTGTTATCGCTGTCGAGTTCCCAAATTTTTACAGAACCTTTCTTTTCTCTTGACTCGATCTTTTTGCCCGTTTGATCCGATAGCTATAGCTTCATTCGCGAGGGCAACTTTCGCTTCTTCAATGTGTTTTCATTCGTTCTTCGCTTTTTGGAACTGGTAAACAGAGTTTTGCGTGATCCATGTTTACTTATAACTTAATAGAATTACACCTAATACGAAAAATGCTTGGATTAACAATGCTGATTAACTGAGTAGCCAGCCAATTCGTGGTATCCATACAAGTAATATTCCCGCAAAAGTAGTCTCGGTTGATTGCGTACACGTTATAGGGCTGTCAATCAAGAAGGAACTTTTACTTCGGGCCATAACGTAAAACCTCCATTTCTCCGCCAATATTAAGTTTTTTTCAATTTTGTTTTCAGAAATTAGAGATTACTCTTCAACCATTACTTTGAACCAAAAATCCAAATTTGAAGAAAATTGCCGATCTGAAGGTAGACAGTAACCTTAAATAACTATCTACCCAAAGTAGAAACCAAGCATTCTGTTCATTCTGTTCAATATAAATAGAGAGTTGGCCTCTTAAAATTAATCTATTTCGCCGGCCATCTCAAGCTTAAATTGCATCGTCAGGTAATCAAATATTCTGTTTGTCTTACCTCGTGCTGCCTGAACGAAGTTAACACATGATTAAAGGTTGTTTACAGATAACACTTTCGTCATAAAACCAAAACTGATCCTGAACTGAATTCCTGGACTCGCGTTTCCCGTATTTGGCGCCTTTTGCATATTTTCCCGCGCTTAGCTATGGATTGATTTATCAGCCTCGTTTTCATGCTAATGAAGCTTATCGAGAATTGAAATGACGTGTCTTCCCCCCCCCCCCCCGATCATCGAATCGCGTGGCACCCAGGCTAAATTTGTTTCTTATACCAACAAGATTCTTTGTGTCAAATTTCATGCTTTCTTCTACTCTGTAACGATCTAGCCTTAAAATCACCTTAAGCCACCTCACCAGAGCCGGTTCTTTTTCCTTGAGGTTACTCACCGGCACTTCCGACCAACTGCACTGCCAAAATAAGCGCAAAGGAAACATGTCTGATGAGGATACTATGTTTTTCTGTAAATTATCCGGATAAGTTTTAAATTCCTTACAATTTGCCAACGACTTATTGTAGCACAGCACTGACCACATTAGAGGAAAGTTTAAAGAACAAAGACTGAAATAAAAATTAAAAAAAACTCCTTGACCCCTTCCACTTGAGTTCACAACTTAGCAATTGCACAAAACCCAGAGGAAAGGGGCCGTCAAAAAAAGCAGGAACATGGAACATTCCGGAACATTCCGGAACATCAAAAAGTATAATAATTATGAGGAAAACATGAAAACTTAAACAAAGAAATCATCAAAAAAGAGGATTAAAGAAAAAATAGTAATTAAAAAAAATATTGAACTGGTGTTCCCTGCCCAGTATCAATGCTCCTTCATGTTCCTGTTCAAAGGTAATAAAGTGCGATAACTTGTCCTTCAGTGCAATTTAAATGTTGATTCGTGTGAAAGAAAATAAACCTTTCCATTACTAAAAATTCCTTTACTATGAACATCTGAAGGTTTACGATGCAAGTAAATTTATGGTGTAGCGCGGCTGTTATAAAACAAGCAAGCTCCATCTGACAAATTAATAAATCATCAGTACGCGCGTAGTTCGAATTAGTCTAGACAAGAAATTAATTATATGCCGTGTAAAATCATGGAAAATGAATTCAATAGAGAGATCACAAACTTACGTAAATTGTTTAGAGTCCCATTTATTTTGGTCTGATGGAAGAGTTCGAACGCCACCATCTTGGTTTTCCATGAATGAAAGAAATCTGCGAAGAGTACAGCAACCCCTACCCGAGAGGAGAGGTACTCTCCCCAGTTTTCGCTCGCCATGCATGAACTTAAGAACAGCAACAAAACAATATGGTGGTAACTCAACCTCTTCAACCACACGGTAAAATAAGGGACTGTCCGGTGATTATACTGATATCGAACAATTGGCAGGAATGGATTAGTGGGGATATATAGCTTGTGTATTCCCTCCTGACATCGCTACTTAAAAGGTTAAAGTTGCGAGCCTTCACTCATTGCAGTTATTCACATTTTGTTTGGATATTTGGAGCTGATACCAGTTAATTTTTATTTATTTCTTTTTACTTATTTGTCTTTCTAGGTTATTTCTTTGTTTGATTTTATTTATTTTTCTCCCAATTACTATAATTTTTTGATGTTCTGAAATGTTCCGGGATGTTCCGGGATGTTTCATGTTCCAGATTTTATCGACGACCGAGGAAAAAGTATTTGTAGTGAGCTTTGGAAAGCTCATCCGATATCATAATTGAAACTATACTGTGTCTGAATTCATCAGAAACCAATAAGTATTTCTAAACAAATAAGCATTTCTAAAGCAGTTTTCTAGTTGCTGGCCAATTAATTTTGTAGAGGTTGCTTCATCCCGAGAGAAGAATGTCTGAACTTCCATTTTCGCTGTAAGTTCCCTGGCAAAAACTCCTAGCCAGTAGACAAGTAATCCAGAGTATAACATACCGCAAGCACCTATTGAGCGGTCGAGTGTGGTCGAAGAGCAGTGAGGGAAGGGGGAGGGGTGGGGGGGAGGGAATTGGTATACAGAGCCGGCTATCTACCCAGTCCTTTCAGTCCTTCTTTCAAGTCGAGGGATCGGACACGTTTCACCGTGCCAGCGAGCAACCTCGCAGAAAACTCATTTTGTAAGGTGGTTTAGGGTACATCAGGTGGTTGACGCTTGGTTTCCCAGTTACCTGTACTTTTTTTTTTTTTAAGGAATAGATCCGCTGAATGCCCCTGAAAGGTTGCATCAGTGTCATACTCTAACCCTACTAGTAATTCTATTACTCCTGATGCACGGATGTCCATCACAAATGAACTGTAAATTATATTTTTATAATGTTAATAATATTTTTATAAATCATACTCGTATTCTCGGTATCGGACTGGAACTAGCTTGCAACCGACGCTAATGCAGGGAGTCTTTTCTTAAAGGAGAGGGTCACTCCTAAAAGCTTACTTTTTCTGTCTTCGCCTATGGCAAGTAAACATTCAGCTTTTTCCACTCACCGAAGTTTCAGCCTCTAAAGTGCCCGCTATCCTGAATAAATTCGTCTCGAAAGGCGCGACTTCGGAGGCTGCCATTTTGAAACTGTCTTGGCAGCCAAGCCATGTTTATGTGACGTCATTCTGTTGGACTCGAAATTGGCGGGAAGGAAAAAAACCTTCAACTGACTTTGCATCCTTTGCAAGGTCAGCAAATTAAAATGTATTTTTTCCAAGCAATTATCCAGTTCATTATCGTCGATGCTATCATTTCGGAGTTTGGAGCATGTTTGGCTCAAAATAATCTGGCTCAGGAGCAGCCATAACCCAAAGTGGTGGTTAAAAGACTTGTCGGAAACCGTTTGGACAAAATCTCTCGGACGGAACGACGTCACGAAAACGCGACCTGGCTGCTGAATACCGTTCAAAATGGCGGCAACGATGTCGAATTTTGGGCTTCTTTGGAGACGAATTTCGTTAAGAAAACCTGCACTTTAGAGGCTGAAAGTTAGGTGAGTGGCTAAACTTAGTGCAAGGTTTTCATTAGCGTTGACAAAAAATATACGTTTTTTGGAGTGACCTTCTCCTTTAATTTATTTTTAATGATATCCCCCCGCATGAGCCTCTATTGCAAGCTAGTTCCAGTCCAATACCGAGAATACGAATATGGCCTATTGGTTCGGCTTCAAATAATATAAACGTTTATTTCAACAAATCCTTAATGTCCCTACATTCTTGCTATACCCCGAATGTTTTGGTTCAGGTACTGAAAACATGATTGAAACACTTTTAACAAAAAGACTTCTTTTTAAAGCAGCCGGTCAACATGACGCAACAAACAAAACGTGCTGGTTAAGATGCCGATTCTCTTTCTGTAGGATGCTCGTGTAAGACTTCACTAGCTTGTATAATTAAAACTGAATGCAAGGCTGGAAGTACTGCAGAAGGGCTGGTTGCCGTATTGCCAGCCTGGAATTTAGTTTTTACTACACACATAACAAGGTGGTATCCAACGAAATCATTGCCTACCGTGTGGCGTGAAATTAATTTGGTATGTAAGGTCACCTCTCATTAATTTTAGCCTTCCAGCACCGCGTCCGACATGGTCGATTCCTCGAGGTTTGGCACCTTCTTCGTGTTTTCCCTGACCGAAGGCGTTTCTCTGACATGTAGCATTACTAAAAAAAGTACAACTCTGGTCGAATGATAACCAGGAAAAGCTTCTTCCAATGCGGAGCTCGACAAGACACGTCTTCACTCCATGGATGCCCACCACAAAGGGAAAACTTTTTGTGGATGGAAGGGCAGTCTCGGTCACGTAGAAATTTGTTAATCTAAATATTGTGTCGATAATTGCTTCTTTTTTTTTTTTTTTTTAGTCTTCTAACATTGCGTAGCACAGCAAAGGCAAGCGCTAATGTCCATCGCGCGATGATTTCATCTGTGTCCCATTTGCTCGTGCAAAGCTGCACAAGCGCGAATTTTGTGAACAACTCTTTTGCAGTAAATTTATTTATTTACGCTTTATTCTTAACGGTAGTTATGCAGACATCATATTATTCATATATCTCAAAGTTGTCGCTTTATGGCTCTAATTATTGGAAGATTTCAGTGATTATACTTGGATGGTTATTTAATTATAGATACACGATCCTTCTTCTCCTTAATTTCGATTGTTCTCTATGTTTTTTCAGCAAAAATGGTGAAAGGTAGACTTATATCTTTAAATACGAGAGGCATCAGCAACTTTCGAAAAAGACGGACGATATTTACTTGGCTTAGAAAACAAAAACCGGATATTGTTTTTCTGCAGGAAACACATTCCACTCAAGGGAATGAAGTTTCATGGGAAAGAGAATGGGGTGCTACATTATTTTGCTCTCATGGGGCTAACAATGCGAGAGGGGTGGCAATTCTAATCAGGAATAATTTTGATTGTACAGTTGAAAAATCCATTGTTGTCCCTAACGGTAGATTTATTATGCTTAAAGTTCTCCTAAGTGGAGAACCTGCTCTTCTAGTTAATGTTTACGCTCCAAATCGGGACAATGAATTGGTTACCTTTTATCGGTCACTGCTTTTGCAAACCATTGTGAAAAACAATTTGGACGAAATTGAAAATGTCATTATTGGAGGAGACTTCAACTGTCCTTTAAATCCAGTCATCGACAAAAGAGGTGGCAACATGATTCCAAGACAATCTGTAATTAGCATAATAGAACAGTTACAGTCAGAGCTTGATTTACACGACATTTGGCGTGTAAAGAATCCCACGGTACGCAGCTTTACCTGGAGTCAATCAAATCCTATGATTTTCTCAAGACTGGACTATTGGCTTATTTCGAATTCTTTATCGGACAACGTTTATAATGTTGACATAATTTCAGCAATAAAAACCGATCATTCTGCAATAACGATAAAGTTTCAAGATGTTGATGACAAAGTAAAGGGTCCAGGTTTTTGGAAATTAAATTGCTCCCTACTGAATAATAAACAATATGTCGATGAAATAAATTGTCTTCTTCCTTCGTGGCTTCAAGAAGGCAAGCAAGATCTTAGCGACCCACGCTCTGTTTGGGATTGGGTGAAATATAATGTTAAGAAATACTCCAGACAATATTCGGTGAGTAAAAGTAAGCAAAGTAAAGCAGAGGAGTGGCAGTTAAATAGAGAACTCCAAGAAGCCTCTTTAGTTTTTCAAAACAATCCCAGTCAAGAGAACTTATCAACTTTAAATGTCTTGAAAGAAAAAATGGAACAAATGTATGATAAAAAGGTTGAGGGTATAATAGTTAGATCACGTGCGAGGTGGTATAAACACGGAGAAAAAAATTCTAAATATTTCTTTAATTTAGAAAAACGTAATCATATAAGAAAGCACATACGGAAACTTCGGCTTAGTGGAGTAATTACCGTAGATCCCTTCGAAATTTTAGAGGGAGAGAAAAATTTTTATGAAAATCTTTATAAATCAAGAAAAAACTGCCTTGACGAAAACGAATTATACTTTCGCTTTGAAGACTTGCCTATTCCAACACTTTCACCTGAATTAAGATCTCTGGGTGAAGGACTAATAAGTCTTGAAGAATGCTCTAAAATCATAAACTCTTTTCCATTAAATAAGGTTCCGGGAAATGACGGTCTACCTATAGAATTCTATAAGACTTTCTGGAATTTCTTGGGGGATCCTTTAGTTGAATGCTTCAATGCATCTTTTGTACAAGGAGAAATGAGCCCTTCACAAAGACAGGCTGTAATTACATTAATTGAGAAAAAGGACCAAGATCGTTGTGATCTTCAAAACTGGAGACCAATTTCCCTTTTGAATGTTGATACAAAGATAGCCTCAAAAGTTATTGCAGAAAGAATGAAAAGTCTATTACCTAAATTAATACATTATAATCAATCAGGATATATCCCGGGCAGAAACATCAGTGAGAACATACGCTCAATTCTTAATATAATGGATTATACAAGAGCTAAGAAATTACCCGGAATTTTACTTTTTATTGACTTTGAGAAAGCATTCGACAGTTTGGAATGGAATGGACTCTTGAAAAATGTTTGAATCAATTCGGTTTTGGGCCAGATTTTATACGATGGGTCAATATTTTCTATAAAGATATTCAAAGTTGTATTATAAACAATGGCCTTTGCTCTCACTACTTTAAGATAGAGCGTGGAGTTAGGCAGGGAGACCCCCTTTCTCCCTACCTCTTTGTCTCTGCTGTTGAAATCCTAGCGATTGCTATAAGAAACCAAGACGATATTAAAGGAATAAAAATAAACGATTTAGAAACTAAACTGCTGCAGTTCGCTGATGACATAACTGTTGTTTTATCGGATTTAGATTCCGCACGAGCTTTGTTTGTATTGCTTGATTGTTTTGAGAAAGTTTCTGGACTAAAACTTAACGTTGCGAAAACAGAAGCAAAGTGGATCGGCTCCCTCCAGAACTGTGAAAATGAACCACTTGGAGTCAAATGGAAAACTTGCGTTAAGTTTTTAGGGATTTTCATTACATATGATGTACAGATACTGGTGGAGAAAAAATTTAAGCAAAGGCTGAAAAAAATCAGAAATGCAATAAATTTATGGAAGTCAAGGGGTTTGTCAATTCATGGCAAGGTTAATATTATAAAAGCAATTCTTCCTCCAAAACTAATATACCCGAGCTCGGTGATAAGCACTCCGGCTGAAGTTATAAAAGAATTTAACAACTTAGTTTTTCATTTTTTATGGAATGGGAAAGATAAAGTTATTCGAAGTTCAACGTATGCACCTTATGAGCAAGGTGGGCTCAAAATGATAGATTATGAAACCATGATAAAAGCGTTGAGGTTGAGTTGGCTAATGCGAATAACGGACGAGGACTTGTCAGGTTTCTGGAAGTCTTACCTTAATTATCTTTTGGATAATGAAGGGGTCTTTTTCCTCTTCAGTGTAATTATGATGTAAACCAGATAAACATTTCATCCACCTTTCATCAGGATCTGTTAATGTGGTGGTCAAATATAAGGGAAATAGTAGATCCAAATAATGTTTACAAATATGTTATATGGAACAACAAAGAAATCAAAATCGATGGTAAAAGTGTTTTTTATAAGCATTACTTTAATATGAATATTAAATATACAAATGATCTGCTCTTTGACAAGCCAAATATCGAGTCTTTTAATGTTCTCAGAAGTGAGGGATTGACGAGGTCCATTTTTTTAGTCTGGACAGGCCTAAGGCAATCTAATCCTTTGATGTTGCGTGTCAACATACCAAATTTTAAGGTGATTCTTGATTTGGAAAGTCTTAAATGTCATGACTATTATTGTTTTCTTATAAAACAAAAATTGGAAAAGCCAAGTAAATGGGTTAAGCTAAAGAACGAATTTAGCCTTGATGATAAGCAAGTTTCAGAAGCATTTCTTTTGTCAGTGAAGGTTGCTAACGAACCGTATCTACGCTCCTTTCAGTACAAAGTGTTGAATTCTGTTCTGTTTACTAATGACCGCCTGTGTAAAATAGGATACATTTCTAATCCGAACTGCACCTTTTGTCATCAGGTAACAGCAACCATATCCCATATTTTGTTCGGTTGTTCTTTTTCAAATTCTTTTTGGCATGAGGTTAATGAAAAAATTTTGAGTAAAATCAAGAGTTGCAGAAGCCTCTCGCTTACATATTGCGATGTTATTGTTGGGTCTTTTAAGGAGGAGATGGATCTATTTAATTACATAGTAATTTTAGGAAAATCTTTCTTGTGGACTTGTCGATGTAAAGAAATATTACCTTCCTTGAATCACTTTTTAAGAATTTTGGTAACTAAATATGAAACTGAAAAACATATATACTTCAAATTGAATAAAACGAATTTGTTTAAAAAAAAGTGGAAGTTGTTTGAGGAAACAATTTTATCTAATAATTAAAGTCGGAAAACGCTACCATTAAGGAAAGTCTTTAAGTTAAATAAGTATGTAGAGAAGAATTTACATTATCTATTTTCATAACTAATTCCATATGGTGTCATTGTTAACTTTTGTAACCAAACTTTATTCATTCTTCAGTAAATAAATTGTTGAAAAAATAAAAAAATAAAAAAGTGTGGCGTGAAATTTTCCTGGGATCTAATTTTCGCGAGTTTCGCGCATTTTTCATCGATCCGCGAAAATTAATCCCGTGAAAACAAAATCCCGCCAAAAAAAATTCCGCGAAAATTTACTCCTTTTATTTACATTACTGAATTTCAATGAAATTGGTTGCAAACAGTGTAACGTAAGCGACCTACCGTATTTTCTTTACAATAATTACGGTAATGCGATTGAGAGTCTTTGAGTAGGTTTGTGGACTGCGCGGAAGACTGACTCGGGCGAGGAGTATGGCTTAGAAACTAATGATGGTGGAACAGCAAAAGACCAAACTCCACGTCAATCGATGCTGGCTATCACCTCAACATCGACAGAAAATGTTGTGAATGAGGTCGGTGAGTCCGCACCAGGGCAGGGAGAAGAGCATGAAGCCATCACAATTGAATAGTACACTACAGCACGCAGTACTTACGTCTGTACGTACCTCTGCCCTCCATAGATAGCACTGCAATATGAATCATACCGGCGTACCCGCTTTGAATTGTAATCGCAAGTTGACAAACTAAAAATTAAAAAATACTATAAACAACGAAATTACTATATAGCTTCCGTTTTTGTTACTTTCAAGTACAGTATATGTAATTCGCGAAAAAGTTATTCCCAGAAGTAAAGTCTGAAATCCAAATTCACGAAAATTTGTTCCGCGAAACTCGAAAATTCAAAATCCGCTAAATTAAACTCCCGCGAAACTTCCATGCCACGGTATCATTTCAATCGTCACCTCGAGTCGCCCACTTCCCGGCGAAAGAAACGACGTCTTTTCTGGAGTCAATCCAAGCTGAGGAGATGGTAACTGTGTCCGTGAAAATGGCAAGGAGAAATGACTGACAACAAGTTAATTATTGAGAATATAACGAGGTAAAAGTTACTCAGGCCCTGTCCACACTACTTCAGAGAAATTTGAAAACAGCAATCTCTTTCTGAAAACGTATGAAATGATTTCCGTCCACACTACGCCGTAGAAATTTTTAAAACACAACAATCACTAACGGTAGAAATGCTTCAGTGCAGCCTTGAGGGTTGGGAGTTAGTCACATGATTGTCATGAACTTGTCATCGGTTCGGTTTTCGGTCAGGAAAATTTCTCTGGATCTGTGTGGACAGTAGGCCATACCGTAGAAATAAAGTTGCGTTTTCAAATTTCTTCGGTGTAGTGTGATTCAATCCTGAGCCCGATGAGTAACCGTAGAGATAACATTTATACATAAAGAAACTTTGTTGACAATAAGTTCGGGGTGAAATAACTTTAACAACAACCGACTGAAAGACACAACAAAGAGAGTATCAAGAATTCGAAAGAATGTCAAATATATACAAATTTATTAATAACAAAAATTCAAGACCTCAAATTGCTTAATTACGGTTGATGCTTATTAGTCTGAAGTAAGGTTCAACATTTTTTTCTATTCGATGATTCGAAAAAAAGCAATTCGTACAACAAGGCTGAGGTCGTATAAGGTGCAAGTGTATATTTCGAAGTAGCTTGTGAACAGGCTCTCTACCCCCATTCTCTCCCGGCCCAAAAAAAACGCCTTCACTCTCAACCAGTCCCTTCTCGGCCCTTCCAGCCGCGGTCAGACCCTACCAGCCGGAGCCTGTTCACAGTCTAATTTTAAAGTAAATCTGACTTGCTCAGTAAATTATGTAATTTAAAGGGTTATGTTAAGTGACTTGGCGTAGTGACTACGAAAATGGTCTGAAAATCCAGTCTCTCTCTTTTGTTATTTTGTGATTTTAAGTGCACGCACGCGGTGAGGATGGAAGGTCTGCCCTAATCAGCTATTCAGATTTCTCTTCGTTAACATCTCCTGCAATCCCTGAGAGATATAGGGTGTTTACCATTAACGAGGAGAAACCGGTTCGTCAACGGTTTGCAAATGGTAAGCAATAATACCTGATAGTAAATTCCGTTCGTATTGGCCATTTACCATTTACTCCAAAAAAAAAAAAAAATAAAAAAAAATAACCGAAAGAGACTAAGACGAGTTCTACCTGATCATAATTTAAGATGGCGGTGATAATTGCAAATGGTGAGCTCATTTTCTGCTCGGATATTTCGCTTGGAAATGTTTGATTACCTTTCAAGACGTTCCGTTTATTTGGAAAATTTTCCGGTCGGTCGAGCCAGATCACGTTCTTAACATTTACATTTTGACCGAAATTTCCGGAACTGGTTCGGGGTAAATGGTAAAAACCATAGCAACTCCTATCTATATCGATCAAGTTCAATCACTTGACCGTGTTCCACTTTACCTCCATGTTCATGTAAATTGTAAATTGTCACCAGTTGAATCCAAACACCTCGTAATTTGTCACAGCAAAATTCCGGACCCCTGTTAAGAATGTCACTTGCTGTCCCAGAGGACACTCGTACGAATATCCCAGATGACTGTAACATGAAGTAGTTGTGTTGGCATTCTGAGCCATGTGCAGGTCATGTCCTCCGCCAAACGTTGGTCCCAAGCTGCTGTCACAGTACATGGCATACTCTTGATGTTTGACCAGTGGCATTTTTGTTGGTCCCAGGCCATGCGGGTTGACCATACTAAATAAGAAAGCTTCTTCGCATGTTACGTACTCGCCTACACCTGTTGATCACAATGATAGAGATGATGGCAAACTGAGTAGAACAGGAACAAGAACAAGATTTAGAAAGAGTGTTTTTTCCTTTTCAACGAGAAGCAGTTCTCTTCTGGTATTAGTTCTTGACAGACGAAGGCTGACAACAGGAAATTGATTTTTTTAGTCATGTTGCACGCGTTTTCTAAACTGCTTAGACTACTGGGTCTTTGTTCTAGTGAAATGCTTGCTCCAAATGATAAAACGATAACACAAGGTTTTCTGTTTTATACAGTGATAAAGACGTTTTTATGTGAGCGATGGAAACCGAAACCAAAGCAATCACTGTAATGGCCAAACCCTAACCGAAAAACTCAAAATCACCATAAACTAAGAAAAAACTCATATTATCAGCGCGACGTGCGAATCTACTTGTAATTTTAAGTTTTCGCAGACACCATCCCGTTATTTTAGTTAGCACTCATGCCTATGTCTGCAATGAAGTTCTGCCTAGGTACTTAAATGTGGGAACTGAGAAGTCAGGGGTGTAGAGTTTGATGGTTTCAGCTGAACTGGAACGTAAAAGTTAGTCAACTCTTTTCATGCTCATTCAATGATAACACTTACTTGGACTGGTCCACGACAGTTCCGTGAAGCCTCCAAAAATGTAGTTTCCACTTTTCACAATGGTAAGTGTGGGTCCCTGGTTATTACATTTAGAGTGAAAGGTTTTAACTGCAAAGCCATCTCGAGAAGCTCGGAACAGAAGACGCCAATCTCCTTTCAGAGGAGGCAGCCAGCCTTTAAGTAGTCTTCGATGCTCTTCATCCGTCAGAATCTCCGAGTCCTCAAACATGCCCTTTATTTGATTCAGTATCCCTTGAATCTGATAAAATTTAGCTTCTGCCTCAAGCTCCTTGCGACAAGTTGCACCTTCTGGTAGAACCAACTCTCCGCTGCGAAGATAATTGAGTATAAACCGGAAGTGAGTTCCGTCTCGGTCGATAAAGAACGTTTCCTCCTCCGAAGGCTTCATCTCAAACTTCCCTGAAAACATGGCCGCCAGCATCGAGTTTGGATCTTTGGTCAACGTTTGAACGCTTGTTGTGAAGTGATGGCCGCCCACATTGAGTTTTACGGTCGAGGAAAGTAGAACATTTTCCAACTTCCTTGACATGGAGTCAATTGCTTCCTGCTGCTGGCGAAGTCTTGTTGCCTCTCGCTGAAAAATGTCACAAGCTTCTTTAAAGTAATTTCCAGCATCTTCCAGGTCTCGTTTTCCTGACTGTTCCTCTCTCGCAATACCTTGATTATCCATGCTTTCTTTTAAAAGCAAAACAAAATTTCGCTCTTTCAAGTGGAAGCCGGTGCCATCAGTTTGCACTCCGAGAATGACTCCGGTATTATATGCAGCTTGGTAACTAGGGCAATAAACTGACAACCAAATCATTTTTGTTTATGAACATTTCTGCTCTCTAATAACACAGAAAGCACCAAGGCATCAATACATTGTGTTTCTAGAAGATTCTTATTTAACACACTAGCACTTTTTCTGCTTTGTACGAACTTTCAAGTTTTTTTTAATTTTCACTCAAAGGACAATTATCTGGCGAACTCCAAAGGGGTACATGCATTATTCAAACTTTCAATCCTTTATTTATTCCAGAGACCAAGCAATTCCATACTTTTTACTTTTTATACTTTAATCGGTTTATTCACAAATTTAACAAGCTTGAAATATTAACAAAGAACTTTGGAAAACGTAGTTTAACACTAAAAGTTAAAAGTCCAAAGCCGAAAGATCTTCCAATAAGCCTCGTTCGAGATATCAATATGCTAAAATGGCTCCGAGGCTTTCGGGTCAAAATTGTAAATTCTTAAAGTTTCTTTTGTCTCTCAATTCTCAAAAGGACTTGGATACAAAGAAAACAACGCCAAATATAGGAGTTTGTCCTGAAAGCCTCGGAGCCATTTTAGGATATTGTTATATCGAACGTGGCCTTTAAAGGCTTCTCGGGCTTTCAAGATTTCATTAAAAATTCTGAATACGTATCAAAGCACTCGCATCCGGCGCTAAGTTATGTCAGAAAACAAAGCAGAAGGCAGGCAGCACCTCATACGTTGCTAGAACCCGCGTAAACTATGCCTATGCTCTCTACATTATTTCATGATCAGAGCATAACATGAATGGGATTTTTTTTTTTATGCCTATTTTCCTAGCCCAAAATCTTAGCTGTATAGTGGTGAATCACGATTGGGCTGATCATAAATGAAAGGTGCCCTTTTGGGTGGCGCATGTGTATGAATGCAGAGGCCTGATGGTTGGCACGATAGATTTGCGATCCTAAGTGCATCGGGCTAGAGCGACGACTGATGGTCTTACTCGCAGTCCTTTTCTCCACACAGGAATGCAAGCATAGTCTAGAAATGGCTGCCAGTGAGTCCATTATCGCAGGGCAAAAACTTAATGGAAAACACCATCAATTTTCAACCCGCTGACCGAAGGAACAACCATCCAATCAGAGGGAACACCTTCTCACCGGAAATGCAACTGGATCGAAATCCAACAGTATAATCCCAGCTGGCCATCGGGTAAACAACTGACTTCATCGCCCTGCTAAGGTCTTATGCAGTTGGGACCATGACTAAGTGTAGTGAAGACTAGTAGTAAGAAGTTTCTATTCCTCAGTCCATGAGGTCAGCTAGTAATTACTCTTCACCTTTGGTGGCCCAATGGCAGGCTAGGATTTTCTTTCACACTAGGCAATTTCCCCTGTGAGACACGCTTGCAGGGAATCATGGTAGTTGTATTTATCAAAACAAATATCCAATCCAAGATGATGAATACAACTACCATGATCCCCTGTAGCGAAAGGTTTTTCTGTAGAGACCTTAATCTCTTTCGTACTTTCCACAGACTCCACAGTTCTAATTGTTTGCAGATCGGGTTTTCGGTTTTTGCACTTAAAATATCCGGTTTTTGTGTTTTGATATGTGTTGCGGTTTCCGATTTCGTTTTTCCTTTTCAGCATTCGGTTTTCGGACTTTTAGTAATAATAAAAGCATTTTGGTTTTGGTTGCTTGCTTACCTTATTCCTAAATCTCTCTATTTCACACACAAAAGAAAACGCATCGTCGAAAAAACAGATATCGTGTTACACCCCTACCTCCCCGCCATAACGGCCACCTCTCTACAACAGTCACTTTTCTCTCTCCCCAACGTTAGCCGTTGAGGAGAAGTTCGGCGGTACGCATTTGTCACAGGTAATTGCTGTTTTTGGTGAGCTTTAAAAGTACGGCAATGATTTCAAGTGAAAATGTCTTGATCCCTCAAGAAAGGAAAAGTACACTTCTTTCGCGGCTTGTCATGCTTGGTAAATTTTAAGTTCGTTTACAAATTTTGCATGATTTTCAGCAGTTTGAGCAATTTTTATGGCAGTTTTTCGGTTTTCAGTGACCTTTTGAGCGCTTTTTTCGGTTTCATCCAGTCCCCAATATAGCCTTCGTGTTTGATTCAAAACATTCATCATCTGAAAACTATCCTTGATCATTCCCTCAGAATTAATGACCATCAAAACCAATTGTTCAAATTAATAACAATGTCTAACCTGAAATCTTTGTTTTTTAAAAAAGAAAAACTCAGAAATTCAGGGATTTTTAAAACAAATCTCCTCTAAACATTGTCCAGCACTTTCCCCAAAGTCCCCGGCTTCGAAATTTCAAACTGCAGCTTACAAACTGATATGTGAGCCGTATGCAGCACTTTGCCTTTCACCGAA